>NC_081815.1:9824642-10126785 GCF_030704535.1 Vitis vinifera | reverse complement strand
TGGGTAGTGTTTGGACTGTCAGAAATAAGGAATGGGTAGCTCTTCCGGTGTGCGGGGCTTCAAGTGGGATATTGATTATTTGAGACTCTAAAAAACTATGCAGTGAGGAGGTGGTAATAGGATCCTTTTCGGTCTCAATCAAGTTTGCATTGGATGGATGCAGATCGTTATGGTTGTCTGCAATTTATGGCCCAAACAACCCATTTCTTAGGAAGGATTTTTGGGTGGAGCTTTTAGACATTTTTGGACTTTCTTTCCCGTTTTGGTGTGTGGGTGTCAATTTTAATGTCATGAGGAGAAGTTCAGAAAAATTGGGAGGTTCTAGTTTAACCCCAAGCATGAAGGACTTTGATGATTTTATAAGAGAATGTGAATTACTAGATCCACCTTTATGGAGCGCACCATTCACTTGGTCAAACATGCAAGAGTCTCCCGTGTGCAAGAGATTGGATCGATTTCTTTACTCAAATGAGTGGGAACAATTATTTCCTCAAAGCCTTCAAGAAGTTCTTCCTAGATGGACATCGAATCATTGGCTGATAGTTTTGGAAACCAATCCATTCAAGTGGGGCCCAACACCTTTTAGGTTTGAGAATATGTGGTTGCAACATCCTAGTTTTAAGGAGTGCTTTAGAAGTTGGTGGAGAGATTTTCAAGGAAATGGGTGGGAAGGTCACAAGTTCATGAGGAAATTACAATTTCTTAAGGCCAAATTGAAAGAGTGAAATAAGGCTTCTTTTGGAGAGCTAAATGAAAGGAAAAAAAGTATCCTATTTGAATTAGCTAACTTTGATACCATTGAGCAAGAAGGGGGTCTCACCTTCGAACTTTTAGTTTAGAGAGCTTTAAGAAAAAAGGAGCTAGAGGAATTGATTTTGAGGGAAGAAATTCAATGGAGACAAAAAGTTAGGATGAAATGGGTTAAGGAAGGGGATTGTAACTCAAAGTTTTTTCATAAAGTGGCTAATGGCAGGCGAAATAGGAAATAATCAAGGTGTTGGAGAATGAAAGAGGCCTAGTGTTGAATAATTCAGAGAGCATCAAAGAGAAGATTTTAATGTACTTTGAAAAGCTATACTCGAGCCCTTCTGGAGAGTCTTGGAGAGTTGAAGGCTTAGATTGGTCCCCTATATCTGGAAAGAGTGCATCTAGGTTGGACTCCCCTTTTACTGAAGAAGAGATTTCTAAGGCCATTTTTCAATTGGAAAGGGATAAAGCACCGGGGCTTGATGACTTTACCATTGTAGTGTTTCAAGATTGTTGGGATGTGATCAAGAAGGATTTAGTGAGAGTGTTTGCAGAGTTTCATAGAAGCGGGATTATCAATCAAAGCACTAATGCCTCCTTCATAGTTCTGTTACCCAAAAAAAGCATGTCAAAGAAAATCTCAGACTTTAGACCTATTAGCTTGATCACTAGTCTTTACAAGATAATAGCCAAAGTGCTATCAGGGCGCCTAAGAGGGGTACTACAAGAAACTATCCATTATACTCAAGGCGCTTTTGTTCAAGGGAGACAAATATTGGATGCAGTTCTCATAGCCAATGAGATAGTGGATGAGAAAAGACGATCAGGGGAAGAAGGAGTTGTCTTCAAAATTGACTTTGAAAAGGCTTACGACCATGTGAGTTGGGATTTTTTGGATCATGTGTTGGAGAAGAAAGGGTTTAGTCCTAGATGGAGGAAATGGATAAGAGGTTGTTTGTTTGCGGTATCTTTTGTAGTCTTAGTGAATGGAAACGCTAAAGGGTGGGTCAAGGCATCTAGAGGTTTAAGACAAGGAGACCTTTTATTCCCTTTTTTGTTCACTTTAGTCGCAGATGTACTAAGCAGTATGTTATTGAGAGCATAGGAAAGAAATTCGTTGGAGGGTTTCAGAGTGGGTAGGAACAGAACAAGGGTGCCCCATTTGCAATTTGCAGATGATACCATTTTCTTTTCTAGCATTCGTGAGGAGGATCTATAGACCCTTAAGAGTTTATTGCTAGTGTTTGGGTATATTTCTAGGCTGAAGGTTAACATTGACAAACGTAATATTTATGACATTAATCTTGAACATAATTATCTTTCTAGGTTGGTCGAGCTGCTTGATTGCAAGGCCTTTGGTTGGCCTATACTCTACCTGGGTCTTCCTCTGGGAGGGAATCCCAAGGCTTATGGCTTTTGGGATCCAGTGATTGAGAGGATCTCGAGAAGATTAGATGAGTGACAAAAGACTTATTTATCTTTTGGAGGTAGGATAACTCTCATCCAATTTTGCCTCACCCACATGCCTTGCTACTTCCTCTCCTTGTTTAAGATACCTGCCTCAGTGGCAGCAAAAATTGAGAGATTGCAAAGAGATTTTTTATGGTCAGGGGTTGGGGAAGGCAAAAGAGATCATCTTATTAGTTGGGATGTAGTGTGTAATCCGAAGGCCAAAGGGGGATTGGGATTTGAGAAGATTTCTATAAGGAATTTCGCTTTCTTAGGGAAATGGTTGTGGAGGTATCCTAGGGAGGGTTCAACTTTGTGGCATCAGGTTATTTTAAGCATTTATGGATCACATTCCAATGGTTGGGATGCCAACACTATAATCAGATGGTTACATCGTTGTCCTTGGAAGGCTATTGCATAAGTCTTCCAGGAGTTTTCCAAGTTTACTCAGTTAATGGTAAGAGATGGGGAAAGAATTTGGTTCTGGGAAGACTTGTGGTGGGGGGACCAACCTTTGGGAGTCCAATATCCAAGACTATTTAGAGTAGTCACGGATAAAAATATTCTTATTTCTTCAATTCTCGGTTCTACTCGTCCCTTCTCTTGCAACTTTAATTTTCGTTGTAACATTTTCGATTCTGGGATAGAAGATTTTAAAGGCCTCATGCAGTCACTTGATCGTCTGCATTTATCACCTTCGGTTTCATATAGGAGATCCTGGTCTTTATTTTCTTCAGGATTTTGTACTGTCAAATCTTTCTTTCTTGCCTTATCCCAATTTTCTGGTTTTCCTCCAGTTTTCCCTACTAAGTTCGTTTGGAATTCTCAAGTCCCTTTCAAAGTCAAGTCCTTTGTCTGGTTAGTGGTATATAAGAAGATAAATACTAATGACTTGCTGTAGTTGAGAATACCCTACAAAACTCTTAATCCTGATATTTGTAAGTTGTGCATGAAGCATGGAGAATTAGTAGATCATCTTTTTCTACATTGCTTTTTTACGATGGGGTTATGACACAGATTATTTTAGTTAGTCAAGACGGATTGGGTTCCCCCGAGGAGCATCTCCGACATGCTGTCCACCAATTTTAATGGTTTTGGTTTTTCTAAGAGAGGGATTGTTTTGTGGCAAGTTGCGAGCATTGCTTTAATTTGGGTTGTGTGGCTGGAAAGAAATGCAAAGATTTTTTAGGACAAAGCAAGGAATTCAGAGAATCTTTGGGATTCTATTCATTTCTTTGCTTCTCTTTAGGCTTTTTGTTCCAAGGTTTTTAAGGGGATTCCCCTTAACATGTTACAACTTGATTGGTTAGCGGTGTGTAATTCCAATGGGTTGGTCTAACCTAAAGAGTTTGCTTGTTTTTACTTTGTATTTTCTTGTATTTGTTTCCTTGTAGTTAAGTTTTTCTTTGGTGGGAGGATTCCTCATCCTTCTCTTGTACTTCTTTTTTTATCAATATATCCCTTTGTCGTTTCCTAAAAAAAATAAAATAAAAAATAAAAATAAAAAAAAGAAAAAAAAGAAAAAAAAAAGTGAGTATTATCTTTGATTATGCGTGGGACAACTAAGAGGCCATAGTGTGATTCTAGGGTTTTTCATATCTCATCTTCTCTATCCTTTCCCTCTCTCCGAATTATAAAAAATGACCATTTCATTGATTAGAATAGTAAGTACAAAGAAAGATGATAAATCCTTCTAATAATACAAAACCCAATACAAAAGAGAATAAATGTATGCTAGTCTAAAGGTGAATTTGTCTACAAATATCAAAATGGACAAGGCTCATTGTAATTCATAAAGGTGAAAAAAATCTCCAAAAAAATCTCAAAACAAAATGTCTAGCTCCATGCTTTGCTAATGCATTCCCCACTATAATTTTCTTAAACTAGGAGCCTAAGAGAAGGAACCACTCAACTATGAAGAAATCAATAATTTGAAGCAACCACCTATCAAACTTCCACGGTCCTCTTTCTTTCTTAATGACCCATGATGACATTGGTCGAATCTCCTTTTACTAAGAAGTTGAGGAGACCCAAAGCTTTTGCATTGAGCAAAGAAATAGAATCTCTACCTTAATGACTAAACCTTAACTTGTAGGTTTAGAGAATGCTTGTACCATTATGGCAAATTGGTTCTTAAGAAACCTTCCAATCCTTAATTTCCTTGGGCTACCAAAAGAATATTCATCAAAATATAGTTTGATAAAACATTGGAGATGGTTTTGCATTCTAGGTTCCAATCTAGTAGAATTGGGCTAAAAGGGATGCTTGCAAAAGCTTCATTAGCGGAAGGCCAAAGAGAAGAAGAGAAGTAAACAAGTACCCAATTGCTTCTAGAGACCTCCACCTATCCTAAAAAATCCTTGAATTTTTTTCCTGCTCAATAGTTCAGGCTAGAGTTAAACTAGCAATGTGCCAAAAAGTCCTACCTTGAGGAAGCCTCCCAAATCCTTTAAAAGGATATAATCTAGATCACCTCCAAGTTCTCTTTCTTTTCCTCACTTTTTATTTATTCATTCCCTACCACTGTAGTTTTGGTTTCTCATTTACCCCTTAAATATAAAACAATAGTGTCCTAACTTTATTTGGTTGTAGACAATCATCTTAGAATTGTCCTACATTGGTGAAAAATATCTTGGAATAGGTTAGGTATTGGGATAAATAAATGGAGTGCTGGAAACTACAAGTTTCTTCTTGAGGAGCAGAACTATTGGGAAATTTTGGAAGAAATGTCCAAGGACAATAGGGTGTTGTGGTTGAAAGAAGAAGAGAGAAGCACAAAGTTTGTCTCACATTATGGCTAATGTCCATTGGAGAGGCAACTTAATTGGTAGTCTTGAAGTATGTGGCGTTTTAACTTTTAGAGATTGTTGAGATTAATTCATGAGTCGCTAGATATTTCCAGCAGATTTATTGTTTTGGAAAACCTAGTATAGATGAGGATGACCTTTAATACTATTGGCTTGGTGGCATAAAAGCCCTAGGCCTATTGGCTTTATCCTAACCTACATGGTAACTTATTAAAATTCTTAATTATTGTTTAAAACTCACAAACCTTCCAAATATTTCAATTAAAAGAAAATAAAAATGATGTAAGACAACCCTAGGCTGGTTGTCCACAATCAAATAAGGTGGCTAGGGCATTCAAATTTAAGGAGAGGGACAGGGAATAAAATTCTGGCATCAAGGAAAAGAAAATAGAGGATAGAAAAGAAAAAGATAAAGAAGAGAATATAGAAAATATTTGTTTCACTAAAGCCTTCTACCAGTCTCACTTAGAAGGAAAATAATGGAGTCTCACCATTGAAAATGACAAGGTTTACACAAAAAATTCATGTTATTCATCATCCATTCATCAATATCATTTTATAGCAATTAGTCTTATTTAGAAGTTTTAGAAAACTAACCAAACCATACAAAAAGAAGCCTAACCTATATAGTAACTTATTGGGGATCTTATTTCTTTTCTAAAACTCTTAAATCTTCCAAATAATGAAATTAAAAAAATAATAATAAAACCTCCTTTTTAGACTTGAAATTTTGAAACTTCATAAAAACTTTTTGTATTAAAAGTTTCTAATGAAGAAGACTTTCTAAATTCTAAAAAGAACTCAAATAAAAACATTAAGAAAGAAAAGACTATAAAATATGAGAAAATTTTCTTCTTCTTCTTTTCCTTTATTTTGAATGGACCTTGAAAATTCGGCCTCATCAATAAACTTTTAAAAAATAGATCTTTTTAAAGAATAAATTTTTTTAGAAAAGTACACTTCTTAGAAATTAATTTTTTTTTAAAACAATCTGTTTAGAAAATGGATGCCTTTAGAAAATAGAATTAAAAAAAAAATAGACATTTTAAAAGTATAAAAACTCAACACCATAAAAGAAAATGGAAAATAGAATTTTTTTTTTTTTTTTTAAGATAGAGATTTTAAAAGTATAAAAACTCAACACCATAAAATATTTTTAATGAAGAAGATTTTCTGAATTCTATATAGGACTCAAATGACTAAATGCCACTAAATTTGAATCTAGATATCCTAAACCGTCAAAGGCACTAAAATATGCTTGATGGAGTGATTTATTTATTTTTTACTCTATTTTTTGTTAGTTAGAAAACCTTGAAGGGCTCATTCATCATTAATACTCACTCAAAGTAAAAACACAGTGGCCATCTTACTAATTTATTCATGTCTTTATGATGCTTGAGGTATATATTTGTTTTATAGGGATTCAATGGGGTTTCCTTTTTTACTTCTCTCTTCTTTTCTACTGTGGTGGTGGGTGGGGAGGATGGTGGGCAAAGGATGTAAAGTTCTCTTAAAAGGAAATTCCATTTCATGAAGTGGTTAACTTTTAGTTCAGACAAGAGCAAGAGTGTTTAGGAAATAAGGCTCTACTAGGTAAGTGGCTGTGGGAATTTGCAGTTTAGAGTGATCTTTTATTGAGGAGAATTATTTTTGGGAAGTTTGTAGAAAAAGGACGAGATGGGTGCTTGGGGGGTATATGAAGTGGTCTTTTGGAAGACATTATGAAAAATACTAATTTTCTTCTGGAGTGAGTATTTTAATAGTGAATGAATAGAGACCTTGATTTGGTTTGATGTCTGATGAGAAGAGCTACCTCTGAGAGTTCCCTTCTTTTCTTTGCTGGCCTTACTACCAGAAGGGATGCCAAAGTCATGGATATTTGAATTGAGGGGGGTGGGAGAAGCCATTTCAGCCTTGTTTCCTGAGGAGCTTTTGTAACTAGGAGCAGGAGGTGCTAGAGTTCTTCCTTTGGAGCCTTCAGGCAGTGATGGTGAGTTGGGGTAGTGACAATAGGTTGGTTTGAATTTGCATTAGAATGGACTCTCTGTTAAACCCTTCTGTAGGCCTTATTTTGGGAGGTTTAGTTTCCTTTGCTGAGAATAAACTATGGGTTTTGGAGGCCCCTCTGAACAAGGGTTTCTTTACTTGGAAGATGATGTGGTTGGTGCCTGATTAATATATGTTGTTTGTGCAAGTGTAAGAAGGAAATAGTCAACCATATTCCAATTCACCATTGGAAGGTGTGCAATCTATAGTATCTGTTTTGGGTGCTCCAAAGATCAGTCTAATATTTGTTTCTTAATTAGCATGGCTGTTTTGTGCATAAGAGGTGCTCTAGATATGTCGGATGCTCCCTCTATGTTTGTTCAATGCTTGTGGAAGGAGAGAAAAGAAGACTATGTGATGCAAAGATTCCCGACCAAATTTGAAAGATTATTTCTTTATGGCTGCATTTGGGTCATGAAAACCACCAAGTAAATGGAAAAAAAGTTAGGAAAAAATTATAAATGCTCTTATTTGGTTTATCAAGGAAAATTAGATAAATGGAAATTGTTTATAAATTTTTATATTTTCAAATTCTTTATTCTCTATATAGAAGAGCAAAAAAGGGAAATAAGTCTGGAAAAGCATGTGCGAAAAAAATGACTAGATTTAAACTTTTTTTAATTATTATTTTCCTTCATTTTTATTTTTTTTTCTTTTCCTTCATTTTGCCCTTTTAATTTTCCAAATAGCCCCAGAATGTTCTGAGCTTCTGGAATAGCTTGGACTATTTTAATAAGTGTAGAACAGAAAAAGTGAAAATTCTGAACTCTGTGAAATAAAGTAGAAAGTTTTGATGTGTAGAAACCCTAAGTAGCTAGACTACTCCAAAACAGTATTGCATAATAATGAGCTTGTAGTTATCCCTCACTGTTTCTAGGGGGTTTTCGGATGGCTAAGTGCATATAAATAAGGGAGGTCCTAATTAGGGTGAGACCTAGCTTGTCTCGTAAAGCTTCCTGATGTATAAAACTTGCTTTCTTTCAAGTGTGATTCTTTATTTGCTTTCTCAACTCAAGAGGCCTTAAGCTGTCATGGGATCTTTTGGGAAGCCTCCAGTTCATGACTGTAGGCAGTAAGGGCGATCATAGTTTTTTCTTTGGCTTTTGGTATTTAACACACTTTCTACACTTAATGTAATTGTTAGAAGTTTCTTTCTATATATTTATGATGTGCCTACAAAATAAACGAAATACAAACATCAAAATAAACCAAATAACTAATGACAATAAAAATCACATTTGATATCTTTTGTGCATGCAATCCCTCCAATAAATACATCCGATATGAAACTTGTTATAAGTGAAGTATTCAATGGGTTTTCATGTGTACTTAGTGATTCCTAAGACCAAACCGTTAAGAATTATTCAAGTGGTTGAAAGGATTCCATTTGCTGGGAAATGATTTTTAATCATAACATATTCGTAATAAAAATAAGATAGAAACAAGAATATTGAGAACCAGATAGTTTCATTTAAGAGGGCCACAAATATTGAGAGCTTTAGGGGCCTTGACATTCCCTTTTTTGAATTTGGGTAGAAATGGTCTGTTTAATGTTGTAGGTTAGTTCTGTGCATCTGCGGCTTTTTTTTTACTTTTCCTGGTTTTGATCCCTATTGAACAATTGATTTACCCAAAAGTTTATGCTCATAGGATTTGGATCCACAATATATATCATAATTTACTCTAACAATCTCATTTTGAATTCTTTTGTTTTTTGTTAATGATTTTTCTGTCAAAGATTAATGAGAAGAAGAGAAGGGGGAATAGGAGAGAAGAAAAAAGAAATGGAAAATGAATTGCTTGCTTCTTTTTGGGAGAGGTGAAACCACTTTTGTCTGGCATTCTCAACCAACAAAAGAAAAAAAGATTTTAGCCTTAAATCCTAGCAACCAAAAGCTCAAAAGCCTTATGGTTTCTGTTAAAAAATCCTAGGATTTAATAACAAAACTTTTATATAAAAGTTTTAGCCTCATTTAGGCCTAAATGATGTTAAATTAGAGCAATGGAAAGACCAACTACCCTTATCTAAAAATAATTAGACTGGGATAGAAGTGCCCAGCTAATAAATGAAACACAAGCACACTGAACACTAAAAATTTCCATCTGAGCATGTATTCTAAGTAAATTAAAATATGGTTTGTTTCTGGTCTGGAATCTTGTCTCCTATCATGGTAAGGAATGATAGTGGTGACCATACTTGCTTTAAAATAGAAATGCTGGGTTGCATCTTTGAACGTCCATTCCCTCATTTTCTCTCATATTTATTTATTTTTTGAATGTTCATGCTTGCATATGTTTCTTCTTATGAATATGTTTAGGGTTATGCATTTCCAGTAAAGATGTGCTAAGAGTTACACTTCTCAGACAGGAGAAACTGTCTAGGTTGAGCGTTTAAACCTCCTCTTTATCAGTTAACATCTTCTGTTTCCCTGATCAGATTTTCATCCCATGCAACCATCTTTATGAAGATGCTGACACAGTTTAGCTAGTGATCATATTTTTATCATGAAATTCCTATCTGCAGCTCTTCTCACAGCATGTTTTTTCCTTTTTAATCTTTCTCAGGTTCCTTCAAGCTTTTTCAAGACAGTTTAGCTAGATGTTTAGACTCGTATTCATTGTTGAACATATGATGACTTTGGTCACTTTGTTCAGCCAGTTGATGTGACAAGAGAATATGTTACAATATGTACGCACATTGTAAGTACATTGATTTTATTACATTCATCCCTTCATTCTTTCAACATAAATTCAAAATATTATACATTTTTGTAAGTTTCTTTTTCATTGCAAATAGGCTGAGAAAAGAAGGGAAAACTTTGAGCCTCTCAGTAAACTATTTTCCACACTCAGAAAACGCTGTTGATATTTTTATTTTTATTCTTTTATTTATTATTATTATTATTTTACAGAAAACAAATACCTTGAAAACATGGTGTTTTCTAATAATATATTTTAATTGTTTTCACTTATTTCTTTTAATGAATGCTTCAAAAAATAGTTGTATGAATACGAAAATTGATTGAAAATAAAATATTATAGATGAAAATTAGTTTAAAACATAAAAATTAGGTTGAAAACATTTCAATTTTGTAACAAGATTTTTGTTACAGAAAAATATAAGAAATTTTAAAAAAAAATTATTTATGAAAATGTTTCCCAAATATATTTGAATAATTTTTATGTTATGCATTATCATTACTATTAGAATAATTTTTAAAAATTGTACTCAAACAGGTGTGAACAATTTTATTGGTATGCATTTTTATTATTAATTTCAGAATAATTTTGAAAAATACTTTCAAACAAGCGGAACAATCTTATTGTTATGCATTTTTGTTTTGAACAAACAAAATAATTTTAAAATACAATATCTTTCAACCGTGAAAGATGGCAGATTGACTTAGGTTATGTTTGGTTCCTGAAAAATACTAAGGAAAGAAAAAAAATGTGAAGGAAAATGATTTTTTTCATGTTTGGTTGTCCTATAAAAAATATAAAAAGAAAATCAAATATAATTAAAACTAATTAAAAATTTATGTATTTTTAAATCATTTAATCTTTATATCGATGAATTAAAATAAATAAAATGAATTAGAAGTAACAAAAAAAATAATTTATCAACTTTTAATCTATTTTTTTATTTTCTTTCTTTTTTTCTTTCCTTCTACTTTTCCTTCGTATTTTCTTTCCCTTGCATTTTCCCTCAAATTTTCTGGAACCAAACATAGCATTAATTTTTAAAGAAAATAAAAAAGAGAAAAATCTACAAAATATTTTCATCCTCTTTTTCCAAAAATGTTAGAAAATGCTAATGACCTTTTAGACTGAAAACCTAATTATAATGTTTGTATTCATTTCTTGTAGAGGATCAAAGAACTAATCACAGTAATATTTTTAGCTAAGAAAAGCCAATCCCCATTTTACTGTGCCACAAAAAAAGTGGGCGCCGCTTTTCTTCAATAGGATGTTGTAAAAACATGCTTTCATACACTAATTTAGAAATAAATAAATAAACCTTTTAGAAGCCTCAATTTTTGAGAATTCTAAGTTTATCCCTTTCTTTTAAACTTTCATATTATATAAATCTCACCAATCACCTTTTTCTTTTCTTTTCAATATGTTGATTTCTTATCACATTTCTTTGATTTCAAATTTTTTTCCCACTCTTTGGTCTCTTCATTTTTCTTGATTTTAATCATTTTTTGACATATTAAACACAAAACCATGATATATAATAAATAATTAGTGAGAACACATTAAATATAAAAATAAATATATAATAGACAAAAAATGAAAGTACTGTTTGGCAAATAATATACTTGATAATTTCAAAAATTAATTATAATTATACATTTGATAATTCCATATTTAAATTTAGAAATTACATTTTATTGTTTAAAGGTTTAAAAAAAAGATTTATTTTAACTAGAGATTTTTTATATTAATGCCAAATAAAAAGTTTATTTATTTATTTATTTGAATCTTATCACATGTAAATAAAATAAAAATGTATGCAATCATATGATTTTTTTTGTTTATATTACTTGTAATTTTTAATTTTTTTTGTTAAAAAAAAATTGTCTTATAATTTATTGAAGTTCTTCCCAAAATATTTCAATATCCCGCTCTATATTCATGTTGTTATAACGCTAATGAGGCTCTAGCTTTTTCTATATAGCTAGTGCATTGATTAGTGCCCAAATTTGTCCTTGAGAGTTACATAAATGACATTATTTATATTCAATATAAGGTATAAGACATTTAATTTAACTTAAATTCATACTAGTACCTTGGTTGATGATCTGATGTATATTTTGAACTAAAAGATATGTAAAAAGATACAAAGGATACAAAAGGGAAGTGTGTTCATCGATGAAGGTAGATGAAGACCTATTTATGCATAATAGAGAGGTTTTAGGCTTATAAGCACGATCATAAGA
Source organism: Vitis vinifera (assembly GCF_030704535.1). Taxonomy (NCBI): domain Eukaryota; kingdom Viridiplantae; phylum Streptophyta; class Magnoliopsida; order Vitales; family Vitaceae; genus Vitis; species Vitis vinifera. Next base: position 10,114,793 of record NC_081815.1, on the reverse strand, counting down.
ACCGAGGCAAAATAAATGGAATTAAGGCATAAGCCAAAGAGATGAGCGAAGTATATTATGGGGGAGATAGAAAAGTGTTCAGTCAAGTTTGACATATTAAAGGTCCATGCAAGCAAATGAAGGGAGGAAAAATGCAAAAGAAGCTTTAGAAGATGAAAGGATGGAAGTCGAAGCCTGAACTCAAAATGCTTTGGTCATTTTGAAATGAGGAATGCAAGGAGACAACTTGGTAATGACTGAATTCGAAATCAGCCAGCCAATTCAAAATCATGAACCTCAATTTCGAATTTAGCATTTTGGAATCCCAAAGGTGGTCACTCACCAATTTGAAATAATTTTGAATTCATCCAAAAATTTCAAGTTCAAGGCAATATTGAGTGGAAATCAAGCTTCATCCATTTTGAAATGGGCTTCACAAGCACGTATCCAAATTGAAATTGCCCGAGATGATTTAGAAGAACTTGTAATTTCTTGAGTGTTTGGGACATTTATGATTTAGTTGTTATAAAAATGACTAATTAGGGTGTGTTGCTTGTTGTGGTCATGCATTTACTATAGAAGTTTATAAAGGTACTAATGATTCCTGATATCTATTACTAGTTAACTCGGCTTATTCTATTATTAGCTTCTTTAATAAATCATTTTTATATCTTTTATATAATAATTAAATATAACATAAATATAATTTTTTAAATAAAATTATAAATATTTTTAAAGAAAAAATAATCATTAATATATCGTTATTTCTTTTATAACCATGAACACATTTAAATTAGATATATATAACAATTTTAATAGATCTAGAATTACTCTTTTTTTTTTAATTTTTTTACTTTTAATTCATTTTCATCCTATGGATATTTTCTCAAATTTCTATATAATAGTTTTTATGCTTTTATAAAATCCACTCAATATTTTTTTTATGTTCTAATCCTTGTATAACTATTTGATGGAGGACATGAGATTTTGGAGGAAAAAACAATATTTGAAGAAAATAATTTTAAAAATATGACCGTTCCAAAAATATTTCCAAACTTATAGTAATAAGAAAAGATGACCTCAATTGAATGTGTGTGTGTGTGTGTTTTTTTTTTTTTTTTTTAACGATTGAAAGATGAGTTGCAGTAATCTTCAAAACTAAACTTTTTAACATTATTAAGGAAATTTAACCACTAAACGATTGATTCTAAATACAAATACCTTTAGTAACTAAACAATCTATTGTTCTATTTGCTTCTCTATAAATATGACGACAATTATAAGTATTTAAATCCTAAAATAGCTTTCAAATATCCTTCATTAATAATATAACAAAATTATGAATATTACTCTTCTTATTATAACAATTTATAATCTTTAATTAAGTTTAACAACCCATTGTTCTTAACAACTAACATGTAATTTTTTAAAGTCATGTATTTTACAATAATTATTGAAGTATTACTTATATACCTACTCGCAGCCATTTTTATAGTATCGTTAAAGTCTCTAATAACATATCCGGAAGTACGTTTATTCTCTATCCTTGAATTATTTAGTATGGATAACATTTGAACTATTATATTGATCACTTTAATAGTACGTTTATTCTCTATCTTGAATTATCATGGATAACTTTTGAACTATTATATTGATGACTTTAATATTAAGTTCTAAAAAATATTTTAAAATACCATATTCAAAAGGAATAAAATAAAATAAAATAAACACCCTAGAGGACCCTCCTTTGGCGTTTTACTGGTGTCTGCTGATCACATGGGAAATACAGCGCACCCTGGCCAGAGTTCTGTCGATTATTTTCAACAAGAGACCAAATGCTGGTGGGCCATTTGGTTAAGTGAAAGTATTGCATGTGGGCCATTTGGTTATTTGGTTCAGTGAAAGCATTGCATGTAGGCCATTTGCTTCACTAAGAATATGCAAACACTCCATACAAGAGGCAAAGTCCTATCTTTTATATATATGATGCAGTTGTCCCAAAGTCAGACGCATGCATTTGTTACTACCCAACCCCAGTGGCTCCTTGTCTATGTTGCCACCTTCATCTCTACCCACTCGGTCATCAATTTTCCAGACAACCTTTTTCCACCTCATGAATCATTTCTCTCTCAAACTTTATGCTTTTACATCTTTCCATGCATACAGCTTCTTAGGAAGCCAATCCCAAATTATGGATACCTAACCTTCTCTTCTTTCAGTGTATATGCCATGAAAATGATCATTCAAGCGCAAGGGGTCAAGTAGATAGAAACGAGTAATGAAATATTCTCCACCCACGCTTCCTCTATTGGTACCCATCTCACCCTTGCAGTTCTATATATAAAAAGCTCGCATTACAAGTTAAGGAAACTAAGGAAAGGGATCAACCCAAAACAACTGAAATGGATAACCAGAAACCTTCAGTTTGCGTTCTTGATGCTTCAACTTATGTGGGATTTTGGATTCTTAAAGGACTGCTGAGCAGAGGTTATACAGTTCATGCAGCTATCCAGAAAAATGGCAAGTTGTCTTAACATGCTGGTTTATGTTTAGGACACTCTATCAGATTCAGTTGAATTTTCTCTTTCATTTTTTTGTTATTTATGGGTTTTTTTTTTTGGATCAGTTGCAGGAGAGACAGAGATAGTGAAGAAAATCAGGGAGATGAAGAAGGTGGAAGAGAGATTGCTGGTGTTTACAGTGGATGTTCTGGACTACCACAGCATTATTGTGGCTTTGAAGGGCTGCTGTGCTTTGTTCTGTTGTTTAGATGATTCAGATGGGTATGGGTATGATGATGTAAGTCGAGCTTAAGAAAATTTCTTAAGAGTATTAATACAACATCCCATTATCTGTTGATTAGTATATAAACATGAAACATGTAAGCTAATAAGTGAAATTTTCATATGATGTGATCAGGATACAACGGTGGATTTGGAGGTGAGAGGAGCAATTAATGTGGTGGAGGCATGTGCACAAACACATGGCATGCAGAAAATTGTGTTCAATTCTTCTTTAACTGCTGCCGTGTGGAGAGAGAATATTTGTTCAGAGGAGGAGGTGGACGAGAGATCTTGGAGTGATCAAGCATACTGCAGAAAGTTAAAGGTTTAGGCTTCTCTTCCTGCACTTTTTCGGACTGAGTTGTGACCCAAATAATTTTCTTTTCTTTTAAAATAATTGTTAATCTAATTCTTTTTCCACACCTCACTGGTTACGTGGATAAAATTTTATTATTAATTTTTTTCCTTTTTTTCTAACATAAATGACAAGACCCAACCCATATTCGGATATTTTGAATTATATGCATTTTACAGAGGAAGTGTTTTTTATATTTTATGTATTAAAAATATTAAAAATATTTGATAGTGATTTTAGGAAGTATTTTTAATTTTTCTAATACTAAAAATATAAAAATTTTCAAATATTAGAAATTGTGGAAATCATTTTTAGAATTATTGTCAAATACACTTTTAAAATACGTTTTAAAGTAATTCTAAAAAATATTTTTAACATTTTTAACACTTGAAAATTTTATCATTCAAGTATTAAAAAAATTAAAAACTATTTTTAAAATCATTGCCAAAAGGACTTTTAAAATATATTTAATAATATTTTTATTCAAAATATTTTTAATAAAAATATTTTCTCTAAAATTATTTTTAAGAGAACCATCTATTAAATATTTATATATCCCAAAAATATTATAAATGATTTTTTTTAAAAAAAATCTTCCAAATTTTATCGAAAATTTTTATTTATTCAAAATCAGTCTATTTTAAGACGGGCCAAAACTGTTTTGAGACAACAAACTTTTGTTTTTTCCTTGTTCTTTTCTTATTGGGTAGTGCCCGGAAAATTTTAAATTTGGTGTAATTGTGAGAAGGTTGGAATCACTGCTTCCCGCTTGAAAATTTTCAGAGGTCTTTCCTTGACCATATACTCGTAAATCTGGCATTCTCTCACTTTCCAATAGCCTCTCCCTCTTGGTTTGAATACAATTTTACAGAAATCTTCTTGGTCCATTTAGTTAATGTGTGGAGTATGCTTACTTTTTACCTGTGGGTTTCAGTTGTGGTACGCCCTCGCAAAGACGCTAACCGAGCAGGCTGCGTGGGCTCTAGCCATGGATCGTATGCTCAACATGGTCTCTATTAATGCTGGTATAGTTGTTGGACCAAGCGTGGCTCAACACAACCCTTGTTCAACAATGTCCTATCTTAAAGGTAACCACCTCTCCATATCATCTATGTAGCTCCTAAATCTATAAACTAAACTAGAAGGTCTTATGCAAGTGATCTTCTTCCTTATAAAAATTAGGTATTTAGAAAAGTTTAGAGTCTGTTTGGTAGATACAAAAAGTAGTTTTGATAGAATCATTTTCAAACAGGCCTTAATCACTTCAATTTACAACTTTTATTCATTGCATATGCTAATGACGTGGATATTTGTAGCAGAAGCGGCTCAGATGTATGAAAATGGAGTGTTAGCATTTGTCGACGTGAGCTTTCTAGCAGAGGTGCATATAAGAGCCTTTGAGAATCAGTCCACATGTGGGCGATACTTCTGCTTCAATAAGATTGTGAATACTGAGGAAGAAGCTGTCAAACTTGTACGAAGCTTGAGCCCTTTGATCTTCTTACCACCAAAGTAAGATACATATCCAAAGCTTTGCCTATTTCCATTTGAGCTAAATTGTTATCTAAGAATAATTGTATGTATATATATATATACACAGGTATGAGTGCCAAGGGAACGAGGTGCAGAGTGAGAGGTTGAGGAACAAGAAATTAAACAAGCTGGTTGAGGGCTTTGCGTATGAGTAATTGCAGTGTGCTAATATTTGTGTGTGTCTCCATCTAGCAATATTTTTGTGTTTGTTTTGTTATGGTTAAGATTATTTCGCTTGGTTACTGTTAGTGAGAAATCAAAGCAAAATCCATTTGAAAATATTAATTAGTACAGCATGCATTGCATATGAGAGAGCACATTGTTCAGAGCAATAACATGAAGCCAGATTTTAAAACTGTCTCACTTTTGATTTTTAAGTAGAACTCACCTTTTTAAAAGAAGATATCAATATAAAAAAATTAAACTCGTCTTTTGAAAAATCAAGTCCAATATAAAAATTTTAAGGTAAAAAAAAACTTGCCTTTTTAAAAGACGAATTCAGTTCAAATGAAGAATTTAATGTAAAAAGTAAATTCATTTTTTAAAAAAATAAGTTTAATATTGAAAAGATGAAAAATATTGTATTTTTATATTTATTTTTTAAACAACCATGTTTTAATAATATATTTTAGAAATAACATTTAAAAAAAAATTCTTAGCATAGAGGGGTGGGCCAATTAGAGTGATTGTTTTTCAATCATGATTTATGTTGCATTTGATAGTTATTTTAGAAAATAGTTATAATTTTTTTTAATATTAAAAGATTTTCTCTTTCAAACCGTTAAAAAAAAAAAAAATTAAAAACACTTCTTAACATCGTCTCCTTAGCCCATAACCCTAGCCTTTTTAAGTCGTTTCAAGGTGGTAATCCTGCCATCATCTGTGTCGTTCATCATGGTGGCAATCATCATGTGGAGGGGGTGGCATCCATTATATTTTAATAAAAATGATTTTTTTATGATTATAATAAATCTCATCGAATTTATCATTTTTGGACGTGTTTGCCCATTAGGATCTTCATTTAAGATTCATTTATTGTGGTAATGAAGTACGAAGTCATATGTTATGGAGCTGGGACGCACATGGAGGGTATGGTAGTACTTGTATCATCATTATAATCATGAAAGGAGTCTTACCTTAGTAAATATGCCATGATTGATGGAGATGAGTTCAGCTCAACGGTGATTTCAGAGCGTAGTACTGCTTTTTAACTTGTCTTCCTTTCTTGTGCGGCCCATGTGAAACATGCGATCATTTGATTTGATATAATGCATCAAATGTTATGCTTCTAATATTTTGTTGAAAGCTTTAGAAAATTGCACTTAGTAATATTTCATTCATTGTTATGCTTCTAATATTTTTTTCATCTAATGCCTCAAGCTTTTTGCATAATTTATGGAGTCTTCAACCATTGTCAACCAATAATACCCTTTTTTTTTTTTTCTTTTTCTTTTCTTTTTTTTTTTTTAACTTGAAAGTGTAATTTTGAACCATATTGGTGGGTGCCACATACTTTTGAATGTGCTTAATTCCTCTAAAGCCTTAGTTGCTTCATCTCTTCCTAAGCAAAAAAGAAACAATCCATCAAATAACCACTTATAAAATGTATTATAATAATAAATAAATGGAACCGCTCATTGTCGTATGCTAGTTCTATGATGTGGGTCATCAAGGTTTTCCATGTTCTAATAGTTAATAAGTAGTTGTTGCCTATCTTATTTTCAATCTCAAAAACATGCCTTTACCATTTAATTAGCTTGCAAAGACTTATTTTCTTGTAAGGTTAATTTTGACAATTTTGTTAGGACAGTGAGTCTACATTGTATGTTACTAATGTTGTTCAAATTATTTTTTGGCTTAGAAAACTTTTTAGATAGTGACTTTCTTCCTATTAAAGATTCAAGGTTGTTGTTCACTCAACTAAAAAGTTACAGGTAAGTCTAAAAAGATTGAGTAAAAGCAAGTTAGTTTTTTTTATAAGATAGTGTTGAATTAGAAGTTTTAATTGAGTTAAAATGTTTTAATTATTTGGAAAGAATTTTAAATTGAGATGTTAAAATAAAAAAATTTCCAAATAATAAAAATAATTTGGAAATGAATTTTAAATTAAGGATTTAAAATTATGAATTTTAAATAGAATTTTTTTATTATTATTTAAAATATGAAATCTTTTTAAAACTTATAAGTTTCTAAATTGTTTTAAGTAAAATATGATTTCCAAATTGATTCCAATTTCACTAATTTCTTTTTCTATATTTACCTAAATAAGAAAATAACACTATAATAAGATGTTCATGAAGTATATCAACTCCTCCTATCATTAGTTTCTCTATTAAGACAAGAACATTGATTGTGACTCAATTGCTTGCAAAGTCCATATGTTTGTGGAGTTTTAGCTTCCCTAGCATCCATCTCATTATGTAAACGATTTGATTTTGGTTAACTAAAAGTTAAACGCTTCATTGACTCTAAAGTTACAATTACTGGTCCATCATATTGAGACCACTCCAACTCATCAAATATGGGATAAAACAAAGGAGCCCATGTTGATAGGTAAGCTTGTGTGGTGTAATAATCTTGTACAAATTGTTGAAAATCAATTGACTAACAATGACAAGCAACAAGAATGTGCGAACATGGGATTTCTAACAAAAGTGTTTTATTACATGTGCAAGAGCCCATCTAAAGGTTAACATGATATGTGCGGGATTTTCTATTATTGTTTCCAACAAAGCGTCTAGTTTTAACGTGAAAACGCTCTTCTACATGATCATACAAAACAACCTCATGTGAACCCGCCTTAATGACTTTAGCCTTTATCTTGGCATCAATATATGAAGTGAATTTTTCACCCAAAGTGAGTTGACTTGCACCATGCTTTTGCCTGATCGTGAAGTAATTATTAACTCGATAGAAAGTTAATTGGATTAAAAATGTTATTGATAAGTTATGAGCACCCTTAAGGACATCATTAAAAACTTCAGACATGTTAGTTGTCATAATCCCATATCTTTGCTCATCATCATGTGAGAGTGCCCATTTTTCAAGAAAAATCTACTCCAACCAATTTCTAGCATCGACATTTATCTGCCTAATTGTATCCTTGTAAGAAATAAATTTTTTAACTTTACTCTTCATAGTTGCCCTACACATAAGATCCTTTAAAGTCTTATCTTTGACCATTATGCTAAAGTTGCTCGCTAAATGACACATTCAAAATCTATGATAAGCATTTAGCTCAGTCCATCTTGAATAAGTCTCATTTATACCAACTATAATGTCAGGATGATGATCATAGATCAAACACAAGTCTTTCTTTTGTCACTCCATCTTTGATACATGCCAAAAACCAACTCCAACTATCCGTATTCTCATTCTATAATGACAAAGGCAAGTGGAAACAATTGGTTATTATCATCACATCCCATAAGAATCATCAAAGTCCCTTTATATTTTCCATACAAATGTGTCCCATCAATACTAAGAACTAGTCGACAATGAGTAAACCCTTTAATAGATGAAGAGAATGCCCAAAAACCACGTTGAAAATTTTCTTCATTTGAGTTGTTCGCAGGAACCATTTTGGAATACACAATACATTCAGAATTTAATTGCACCAAAGCAAGGAAGAAACAATGTAACTTTACATAAGACTTGTACCAATCATCAAATAATCGAGTCATTGTCTTTTCTTTTTACCTTCATTGCTAAATTTAAGTGCTTAAAAGAATTGTCAATTTTCACACGAGAACTTGAAAATAATGGAATAAAAATTTAATAATATTATTTCAAAATAAAATTAAATATATTATTAAGAACTATTACTCAAAGAGGTATGTGCATTAAAAAGATACATATATAGTATACCCATTGATATTATTGAAATCTAAAAAAGATTCAAAGTGAAAAAAGAAAAAAGAAAAATTAGAATTTCTTATTATGAATTGTCTTAGAAATAGGTATATTTAAATAAACCTAATAAAAAGGAAATAAAAACTAACTTACCAAAAATAATAATTCTAATATAGTAATTAAATAAATAAAGATATAGTAACTAAATGTATAATTAATTAAGAGATATGGTAAGTTAATTACTCCTAACCGCGATCAGTCACATGCAAAAAGGGTACTCCTCGTACAATATATATATATATATATATATAGAGAGAGAGAGAGAGAGAGAGAGAGAGAGGGAGAGTTTCAAAAGGTTCTTACGTTCTGTAACTGACGCAATGGAGGAAGAAGCAGAAATTCAAGAAAATCACGATCTGCCAGAGTTCTCATGGGAAGAAAGATCTCTCCATCTCCTTCAAAACTCAAGGCTCGACAAAGGTCTCTCTGCTTCTCCCTCTCCTTTTTCTCATTTATTTACACCCGCCTCCAGTTCAACTCTTTACTTTGATTTTTCAGACTTCGCCAAGCTCAAATGCCCAAGAAAGGGAGGCAAGAAGCACAGAGTGAGATGTATGAGTAAACCAATGGCAATCCCGGAAGTGATTCTCGAGCTTCAGGAACCAATAGTACGAGAATCGGCTCTCAGATGTCTCAGTACTTTCCTTCTCGAGGTCTCTTTCCGTCCTCAAATTTTCACTTCTTCTTCTTCTTCTTCTTCTTCTTCTTCCAAAACTTTGAATTTCTACAACAATTTGGGATTTCAATGGCTGTTGTAAGATCCCAATTCTTTTTCTTTTCTTTTCCTATGATTTTTTGGCAGCTGGTCTCATTGTATTCCAAAATTTTCAATTTTTTTTTTCTTTCTTTGATTCATATTTACTTCCTTGTTGGGTTCCATTTAGTTTCTTCTTGATTACTTGTACGGGCCTTCAATAATTCGATCGTAAAAGATGTGGGTTTTAATTATTGTTTGTTGTACTTTTATTTTATTTTTCTTTTCTCTCAACAAATCGGGTTTTCCATTGACAGAAAAGGACAGAAGATCCAGAAAATTACTATAGGACCGGCCACTTGCTATTCCATTCCTGCTGTACAATGGCAATCCTGTTACAGGTTATAATGTCGTCAATTCTTTTTTTTTTTTCTCAATGTGTTTCCTCTTTCTATCTTTTTAACTCTTTTAGAGCTTCTAAATCTTATTAAATAATCTTTTGCTTGGTTGCTGAGAAAATGGTGGAAAATGAAAGATTTAAAATACTTAGCACCCAAAAAAGCAAGAATCTGCCTATCTAAGCCTAATCCAAATGGTTGGCTTTAGTGGTCAACCTTTCTAGACACCCGGTTCAAAGTTTTATTTCACTCTCTATTCCCCAGTTCTATCAGCAACCAAGTGGAAGGTATTGGGATGGACTGTCTGAAAGTTGTGATGTTATAATGGAACAGGAGTTGTTGTCATTTTTCAGAATGATAGGGGATCAAAATCCTAGTGTAAGATCATCCAAGCGTCTAGCAAATGTTCTCACCCTTTTCCAGGTTATAATTTTTCTAGTGGTATGTTGTTTCTTTACTTGCCTGTTTCTTTGAATTAGTCGGGTTTAATGTCTCTGTTTATTGTAGTGCATTGCAGCTAACAGAGAAACAAGACTGCGATTTATTGACAGTAAGACATATAACACTGCCAAGATTGTCAAAATTCAGATTTCTTAACTGTTTTCACCAAAATTTTGTGTTACCTATGCTTTATTTCCTTGTTGATGACAGCCTGTGTGCCCAACTTGTTGCAACCTGTGATACTCTTTCAAACCCCACTGGAGGTATTTGAGAATGTTCGAGCTGTTGCCTTGTCTGTGATTGCCATTCTATGCCAGGTGCCCGTCTTTTTTTTTTGGTTAAATGTACTTCAATAATAGCTTTTTTGGTGCGGAGTTGATGCAATATGGCTTCTTGTTCTGTTTGTCTATTTTGAAGGCTGGAGATCCCACGATCATCCAATGGGCTGTCAAAAGTGATATGGTGGAAATTTGTTGTACTAGCATAGCCATGGGAAATGAGCTCACCAAAGTGGTAAGAACCACCTTCCTATCCTCTCCCTTATTATGGTTTTATTTTGAAATCCTTCTTCCCATGCTGCTCAGCCATCAGGCATGATGAATTTACATGACTGTAAGTATGCAGATTCACTTATATACCTGAACGTATCTTCACAGGTTGGAATGCACATTCTTGAAGCTATAATGCAAGACGAATCGGGCTTATGCTATATTTGTAGTCCAATGAGTGATCATTTGCTACAGAAAATGATGACAACATGGGAGCATCTGGTATGTTTACCAATTCATTCCTTCTTTATTTATTGCATTATGTCTTGTGGAGGTAGAGCTTTCTCATCTTTCCATGCTGCTTGTTCTTCAAAAAATTATTCTCAAAGGTCAATCTCTTGGCTGTGGATGACGACTTCTCTCCTAGGCTTCTTTTTCACAGTATCAGATGCTATTTTCTTGCCTGTTGTGATGTGAGGTGAGCTAGCTGCTTCATTGCGCAATTCAATATTCTATGTGCTCTGTTTTCCTGCATCATAATCTAGTTCCTGCCCAATCTTTTTGCCCGTAATAGTGCTGGGACAATTTGATTTTGATGCCAGGCCTAGATATAACTGCAGAAATATTATGTTTCTCATTTTCCATCATTTTTTCTGATACCATTTTGAGCCTTTTTAATTTTTTTCTCTGCATTTTTCAGGGGACTTAGCCTTGTGAAAGAGAAATTACCTAAAACCATCTCAAATGGTTTTTTTCTTGATATCGTCGGAGTATGTCATGCCAATTCCTTTGTGCTTTCATCTTCTTCCTTTTCACCCTTCCTCCAATTTGATTGTTGTTTTTTTTTTACCTAATGGTGACACTGCTTCTTGTTTGGCTTGCAGGATTTTCCATTGATGGGAGATTTGCTTCAAGAGCTGCTCCTGACAGTTGATAAAATCTACGACTTCTTACCCGATAATCTTGACGATGTTTATGACCATATAAGATAAACCTCCATTCCCATGCTCAAAGGCCCTGCTTTTCGGGGGGGAAAAGAAGCAAGATTCCATCCTGTTAGCTCGCTTAAGTGCTTTGTGTAATAGCCATCAGCCAAATGGATGCAAAACCAAATTCTTTGTAGCTGCGAAAGTAACATAGAAAATAATAGAACTTAGAGGTTGCATTTCTTTTACCATTTACTGTTTTCAACATTTTTATTTTATTTGGCATATTCTCATAACTTGTCCACGAGTGCTTTTGGTAACTGTTGTAAAAAACAATTATAAAAAATGGTTTTTAAAAACAGTTTTATTATATTTTGTATAATAAAAAGTTTGTTTGGAACTTGAAAAGTTTTTAGCTTATTTTTAATATTTTTAAATATGTTTTAAAATAATTTTTATATCTAATTCTTTATTTTTAATTATTCCACATGTTTGTATAATTATTTTTTTAAATAATCCTTAGAAAACACTAGAAAACAATTAAAACATATTCTTTAAAAACACGTTGTCTTCTATTTTTAAGAACAAAAAACAATTTTTGACTATCATACTTATTTTTTTTTTATGTTTTTTGGTTTTTGAGAATAAAAAACCATTCTAAAAGCATTTCCCAAATGGACCCTTTGTTTTTTTTGTTTTTCTTTTGGACTATTGTGAACAAAAAAGAAAAAGAAAAAAAAGCTCTACTTCGTTGGTTATGTTAATGAAACTATCAAACATCAAACACCGACATTTTGGATATATACTATAAATTAATTACATTGCTTTAGTAATAAAATCTTCTAGTCTCAACTAGGATTAGTTTTAAATTAATAACCTTATTAAATATATAAGATAATAATTTTTTTATAAAAATCCTTAAGCGCCCAAGGAAATATTAATTAATAACTAATGATATATATATATATATATAGTTTTGAGTAATTTTTTTATAATTTCTATTTTTTGAAAATTCAACTATCTTTTATAATCATCCTTCTTTATTTTTTTAGGTTACGTTTGGTTTGTGAGGTATAATAGGATATAATAATACACATATCTTATGAACATAATATCCGTATTATATCTAATGAGATATATTATATAATATTATGTTTATATTTAATTTGTGAAATAAATAAAAAAATAATATGAAATATGAATATTTTTTATTTAAAATATTTAAATTTATTTTATATTTAATTAACATATCTTAGCATTAATATCATATTTTAACTATAAGAGATTTAAAAAAAAATGAATAATATATGAGATTACTTATCATATCTATCACCAATCAAATATGATGTTAACCTTTTTTTTTTTTATAATCTTCTTTAAAAAGTGTTTTCAAGGACATTTGAACACCTTTTCATATATATAATAATAATAAAAAATAAAATAAATAAATAAATAAATAAAAGAAGAAGAGGAAGATTTGTTTGTTATATTAGACTATAAATATTTTTTTTTTGTTCAACTTTTACCTTCCTCAATTGGTCCTCTGTACTAACTTTTGACCACATGCATTACATTTAGATTTATAAACTATATAAAAAAAATATAATATACTCTCTAAATTAATAAATATATATTTGTTGATAAATTAATAAACTCGTTGAGATAATAATTTATCTATTTATTTTTTAAGGATTTTAGTAAAATTATTTAACACCAATGCTATGCAAATTTGGAGGATTTAGAATTAATGTAATGTAAATTTAAGAAATTCTACTGGTTTTGAATTAATATCACACAAATTTAAGAAATTCTACAGATTTTTCACACCTAAAAATAAACAACATAACCTACTTGGCTAATTCCATAAATTCCATCACCTTCCATTTTTTCTCATGAGATTACATTAAACATTAAAGAAAGAAAAAAAAAATGATAGTTTCATTTTTTATTGTAATATGAAGAATATTAAAGAAAATCATATATAATTAAAAATAATTGAAAACTTATATATTTTTAAATTATTTAATTTTTACATCAATAAGTTTAAAATAACATATAACAATTATTTATTTATTTTATTTTATTTCACTTTTTTTCTGTTATTTTCTTTCAAATTTTTTCAAAACTAAACATGGCTAATATATATATATATATATATATATAAGAAAACATGAAAATTGACATCAATATGATAATTTTATTAAAAAAATATTATAATTTTTAAAAATATTTCTATAAAAAAGCAAGAAAAATAATCTCATTTTTATGAAAAGATCTTTTATTGTTTATATAGGAGGCCATCCCATATTAAGAAAATTAATTATTATTATCTTTCAAAAATTAACAATTAAACTTTAATTTGAGCTCCCAAATAAAACTAAAAATATAATATTATCTAAAACAATTACTGAATAATTTAGGGCCCATTGGAGTACGGTTTTCAAAAACAGTTTTTCTCCATAACAAAAAAAAGAAAAGAAAACACTTTTAATAATTGGAGAACTATTTTATGTTCTTAAAAACAAAAAGTATGATATTATTTGAGAATATTTTTTAGTTTTTTTATTGTTTTCTATGGTTTTCACTTATTTATTTTTTAAGAATTATTTAAAAATAATAATTATATAAACATATAAATGATTAAAAATAAAATAAAATATATAAAAATTAATTTTAAAATATATTTAAAAATATTACAATTAACTAAGAAACTTTTATTTTACAAAATATTATAAAACACTTTTTAAAAACTATCCTCAAAAATCATTTTTAAGCAAACAGGGCCTTAATACCCGTAAGGACGGTTCGAAATTTTTAACCGTCTCAAGTAAGAAGGGCCCAGAAATTTCCAGACCAAGACCTTAGAAACGGTGTCGGTGCCGTGTCAGAGGCAAGCATCTTCTTGATCCGCCTAGGCCCTCCGTAGCAGAGGCAGAGGCAGCGGCGTAGTTCCAAAATGGTGGTGATTGAACCGGCGATAGAGAGTGAAGAAACCAATCTCAATCCAAAGCAAGCGTCTTCATCCACAACGACACCACCAGCAACATCGGCAGAGTCTGCTAAGGATGCTTCTGATGGATTCGAAACCGCTAGCGAAGGGGAACCGGAAACTGACGATGAAGAAAGCGACGGCGGCGCTGGTGATGAACAACAACAGCAGCAAGTCTCTTCCTGCGAGGATGCCTTGAACGACGATCAGTTGAAAGAGGTTCAATAAAAGTTCATTTATTTTTCTGTGATTTTTTTTTTTTTGGTGACAATTGATATAATTCTTGTTAGGGATTTGAAGGGAATTTTTGGATTTTTTTATGCCTTGAATGAATTAATATTACATTAATTATTATAAAATTTGGCTATTTTTTCTTCAATTTTAATTGATCATCATTGGCGTTTCGATTTTGCTCAATTTGTTTGATGAGAAAGGGTAGAATGAGAATCGGTACCTCACGTCAGCCGTGCCCCATAAAACTATTTGGTTCAATTTAGACGAGAATTTTCCCTTTTTTCCCCTGAACCAAACTTGGGGCTAATGATTTTTTTTTATTTTAAATCTAATTATTGTTCTTGTGCTTTTAGATTTTACTGAATAAATGTTGCTAGATGTGAATATACAATTTGTGTCGTTACTTTGTATTGCTAGAAATTCTTGGATCTCTTGTTGGCAGTACTATTTCTTGATAGTTTGTATGGTATAAACTAGTTTTGAGTTTTTGATAGGGTTATGGAGCTAGGTGCTTTCTTTAAAAACTTATGGCGGGTCAATAATGTAAGTAGAAATCACTGTTATTAATGAGTTTACAGGGAAAAAAAATGTGTTTGGTTTGTTAAGTTGAGAATCCATGCTTGAGAATAATTATCAATTTGATGTTGAATGAGCATGATTTTCAGAAGGGCATCATTGCTCTTGTTATAAATACAAATCTATCAAAGACAGGATGGAAAATCAGAATTATGTATTTTGAACTAATATTGACCAGCAAAAACAATGCTAAAATCTAGACATCATAGAAAGCAAGAAGCTTGTAAAGAACAACAAAGAGGATTTCCATGCTTTCAAAAAAGGTTATGCTTTCTAACTTAAAACATTTGGAATTCAACGTCAGATGGACCAAAAAAGATAAAGTGGGGTCAAAGCTTACTAGGTTTTATAAACATCCTTAGCTTCTTCCCACAAATTCGAAATATAGTTCATGATCAGAACTCTCAGGCCACCAAAAATTGCTGCCTCCACTATGACCACCATGGTCACAAACTCTTAAAACTCGCCTCCACTGTTGCCATCACTACTCCAGGATATTGGTACTACAACCAGTATGATAATTACCACCCCAACACCATTATAGGTACTGTCAATACCTTTTGAACTATCTGTCTATCTATATACACACTGTTATTACTGTTGTCACTTCCAGAATCATTGCCACAGCAATTTGTAACTTCTCTTTGAAGGATGCCAGTGCTTTGGCGTGTGGATATGTAGATAGATGATCCAAATTGTAGGTGTTGGGATTATTAACATGCCCAGGCAGAGCCAATAAATGCTCCTAGTGGTAGGTTTCAGTGAAGATTAATCTATGATTGGGGGTCCTAATGAAAATTCATGTTATCATGGGATTTGGGAGGGCATCTAGATAATTTTTTTTTTAAAATGGCAGAACAGCCCTGAATCTTATATATAGTTTCCTTTGTGTTAAGTCTGTTGTCCACATCAGTTTTGGTACTTTATGTACCCAGTGCATATTGGTTTGTTTCCTTAATTATGAACCAATGCTTGAACATCCAAATGACGTACTTGAGAAAATAGTGATTTTTGTCTCATCAGGGGAAATGCATGAGGCTGTTCTGGTAAAACAATTGAGCTCCTTTTTCTGTTTACCTCATCTTCTGTGCATGGAAATTATGGTCTTTCAGCTACTCATAGCTGGGCATTGATCCTGAAAATCTGTAGGAACTTATTTCTATCTTACAAGTTGGCTATTTTGGGGTTTCACATTAGGTTTGCTCTAGTGTGGAAATTTGGTTTCCGGCTTGCTAATGGTTATTTAGCCATCTTACTATGCCTCCAGTTGACAAATTATGGCAGGTTGTGACTTCACAATTTTGTTGATGCTGATATTCTTTTCACTCTCTTTCATTCCTCCTTTGGTCCAAAATATGAACATTATACACTGGACAATATCCACCAATTGAATTACAAGGATAAACTAGATTTTCCTTTCAGTTGCTTAGTTGGATTTGCAATGGGAGCTCATAACATGCAAGAAAAAGCTTCTTTGAACTAGGAACAAATTCTACAGAACTTTTTCCTGACAGAATAGAACATGGGAGCTGTGATAAGCTTGGAATGTTTCAAGAAGTAATTGAAAGTGTGTTCAATTGCAAAGTTGGTGTTGCACTTGTGTTGCTTAGTGGAGTAGTTGAATCAGTTACCCACATTTTTTTCCTAGAGACTACTCATCACTCTATTTAGAGACAGAATAATGGAACATGCTAAGCTATGGCAACCTCCTGAATGGAAATTAAAACATTTGTAAGGTTGAGATTTCTGAATAAGATATTAACAACTACATTAACTGGAATTTTGGCAGATTGTTACTATTGCTTCCACAGTTTTATGAAAAATGATTACCAATAGTCTATCAATAAGTCAGTCACATGAGCATGTGTTGGAGATGCTTTGGATAAGTTGTTAAAGTGAAATGCAGTATTTATTTTCTGGGTTCTGAGGTTTAGCCTACCTTTAAAATTTTGGGACAAAGGTGCCTATCAAATAAATAAATAAATTGTGACAGAGGTGCAAAGATCATGTAACTAACTTCACAATGAATCAAACTTTTGAGATTGGGTATTTATATTAACTCCAAAATATAGGATAGCTTAAACTATGGGGCAAGAATGACCTAGGATATCATACTGAAATAACTTGTTGCTTGGGAAAAGCACAGATGTGAATAGATGAGGCTGTCATGGCTCATGATGCCTGCAAGTTTTCCCATTAGTCTTAAATTAATTCTTAAATTTGGCTAACGAATACAAGGATGAGGCATTGGGAATATGATCCTTGTGGAAATCTTGCCACACCTTTTATACACAATGTGAGACTCATACTATAGTCATATTATTTTTTGGTTAATAGCTCATAAGATTCTATCTAAATATTTATATTTGACATTTATTTTCCTTCATTATTTTCCATGCTGCTCTGTTGTTCAATGCTTCTCCATAGAAGTGGTTAGAGACATGTAATGCGATCCTTGGGGGTAGCACATGCCTTTTCATCTTATTTTTATTTTTTATATATTCTTGTATAAATAATAAGTGTGGTTTTATTAGCTATAGATTTAAAGATTCTTACTCTCTGATGTTTTCTTCCTAAGCAGAAAGCCTTAGCACAAGCAAATGATGCAAAAATGGAAGGCAACAAACTTTTTGGAGCTGGGCAGTATCAGGAGGCATTATCACAATATGAACTTGCTTTACAAGTTGCACCAGAGATGCCATCATCTGTTGAAATACGTTCGATATGCCATGCAAACCAAGCTATTTGTTTTTTAAAATTGGTATTTCTTCTTACTGAGGATGATTACATATTTTTCAAGTGTTGACATTTCCAATCCATGTAGAAATTTTATAATATGTAGTACACTTCTATCAAGATATTTCAAAATGTAGATTGAGATATTGATAATCTTAGATATTAGATAAATATTTATTGAGTTAGACCTCTGGAAGAACACTGTAGAACACTGTAGAACTGGGAGTGTTTGAGGGGCATGGTGGTCCTGCATGTGGTTGAAGCACGGTTCTGGACTGTTTTTATTTGACTTAGCTTATGGACAGTTTTCTAGGAATCCTCTTGATGTTACTTGAGGGCCAGTGCGATTCCTTACTTCTGTTGTTAATATGTGTCATTCGCTTGCTACAGTTCTTCTGAAAATTTTCGGAAATATTGATTGTATTTTAAGTTTGAACTCTGTTTCATTTTCTTCCTTGATACTTTTTCACTGTTGCCTAATCTTCCAAACTGAGCCATAGTTTCTTCCAAAGTTCCTGCATGTGAGATGTTTTCCCTAATTTTCAGTGAGCGTTTTCTTCTTGAAACTGTTTTACCAAAAGACACCATTTCAAGTACTAACATAAGTAATCTGCATGGTCTTGTCAAACTAATCTATCATACCCATGTTGAGGCAATATGATGCTACTATGGTTGTTGGATTCTGAGGGTCCCTTTCATGTCGAGATGTTTCTCCCTGAACAATACAGTCTTGCATGTTCCATGAAAGAAACCTTATTTCAAGGAGAATACAGATGCAACCTCCTTCTCTAATCTCACCATTCCCTCATAACTTATACTGAATTTCATTTTCCTTTTGGATTTCTTCACATTCACTGCTTTTCCTTTTGTGGCTAATAGAAGATCTTTCTTAGCTGAGAAGAAAATGATGGTTGCCTCCTCAAACCGTCAAAAGAAACTCCCAAAATTTTGATATCTCTAAAATACGCCCAAGCCTCTACATCTGAGTCCCCAATCACCAAGTTGGGTGAGAACTTGCGTCATCATCTCGCTCTCCTTTTACCAATACTAGCATTGTGTAGATTCTTACTTATTTCCATTAGAATAGTGTTTGTGTTCCAAACATTTCTGATCTTCACTCAGCCATCCATAAAGCAGATCAGACCCATCATTAGTAAAAGATCAAGAGACTGAATCCATTCCATAGGCTTTCCTACTGACAAGACCTCAAAACAATGTCAAATGATTCCTACTTTTTATCTCCTACCATTTGACCTCTAGTCTTCCAATAGCCATCTCAACCAACTGCAGAACCCCTTTTCAACCATTGAGATCTATCCACCTTGAGTTAAACAAAGTTTAAATCCTATGCCTCATTGGGCAATGCAAGGAGTTATAGGTTAATCTTATTTGTTTTGATAGAGCAAAGATCATCATTATATAAAAGAAATGTAAAATAACGGTGGCATTAGCTCCAAATATACAGGAACTATATGATAAAAAAGATGCCAGTATGCAAACAAGGAAAGAAAAAAGGAAAACAAGTATCATTATATTAAAGAAATGTCAAAAATCGAAGGCATCAGCTCTAAGTACGCAGGAAGTATATGATAAAAGATGCCAATATGCAAAAAAGGAGAGAGAGAGAGAGAGAGAGAGAGAGGAGAAGCACCCCACTAACATGATCTCAAACAGTCAATGGAATCTAGCAAGGACAAGGAGCATACTCTAAATGACTTTCTAGACCAAGGAGAACAGCATAAACAAAATAATCTTTCAGCAAGTGGTTCTAGCACTCCAAATCTTTGAATTGTCTATGATTGTGCTTTTGCTTAATAGGCATAGAGGCTGAACAACAGTAGCACGTTTCTCTTTGATGTTGTTGTGGAAAAGAAAGATAACCCCCAAAGGGTTATAGATAATTTGAGAAGGAATGGAGGTTGGGGGTTGTTATAATTATGTGGGATAGTATTTTGGTTCTTAAAAAAGATATGGTGACAGATGAGCCTTGCATTTCTTGTTTATTTTGTGTTTAGTGAGGGGTTTGCTTTGGTTTCTTTACAGTTAAATGATGCAAACATGAAGTGGGAATGTGATTTTTTCTGGTGGAGTTAGTGCAGAGTTTGCTTTGGTGTGTGCATGTGTGAGCAAAAGGTATGAAAAGGTTTCTCCACTTATAATGGGTTTCTCAGACTTTATGGAGTCAAACAACTTGTTGGACCTTCCACCTAAGTGGGAATCTTCTTCTGCTCTAGTCATCGCGATCCTACAACAGTGCTGTGCTTAGACAAGTTCTTAGTTGGGAGGAATATTTCTCAAATCCATCTTGTGGAACCCTGCCATCACTTTTGTGAGATCATGTGGCCATATGTTTGGATTTTAGCCATTTAGGTATTAAGGGAACACAGAAGCCCTATGGACCTCAAAAACATGTAGCTTAAGGAGTGGGTTCTTTATGAAGAAGGTTAGGGTGTGGGTATGGATGGAGGTTGGTTCACTGATGGACCTCCAAACTTTGTTTCTACTAAGAAGCTGCTAGCTGTAACATGTGAGTTAGACATCTTATCTTCAGGTGCAAATTAAAATTGAGTCTTGTTTGCACAAATTGGCGAGGAAAGAGTTCTCTTAGAGCCCAAGAGGCAAAATTCTTTTACAAGTCAGTTAACATAGCACTGCTTTAATACTGAAAGTTATGGTTGGTGGTGCTTCAATTTCTAGCAAAGGATGATACTAAGAGATCATGTAGTTGCTTTTAAGATTGTACTGGGAGGAATGTGGTTTTGATCTCCTGATGGTTTTGGTTTTTAGGTTTTGGATGTGGAGGAAGCTGATGGGATTGGAGAGACTCTTTGAGGAAGAAGTTTGGTCAGCTGTAAAAGATTGTTTGTAACAGGGACAAGGCACCTGGTCTAGATGGATTTTCTCTTGAGTTGATTAGCTTGGTGTGATGTTATCAAGGAGATGAGAAGCACTCTAGAGATAATTCATAGTGAAGGCATTCAAATTAGGTGACTAGAATCTATGATACCAAACTCCCAAACTTCCCCCAACATGCTTGTGTTGACATGATACGACATGGGTGTGGGTTCCTTGTTGGATACTCATACTTTGCTTCGCATATGGTTGTTTGATTTTGATTGATTGATTTTTTATTCAACTTCCTTAACAGATTATTATATTTAAAAAGAAAAAAGAAAAATCTAAGAATATTTAGGGATAAGGAAGAAAAGATAAAGAGAGAAACAAAAAGATGAGACATTCTTATCAAAGGTATCTTTGCTTGTAGTTGATTTCAAATGTATTTCCCTTTTTTCCCTTTTATTATGCTGTAACCTTGTATCCATATCTAAAATTTGAATCCTTTTTTATCTGGTTCCCCATATCCTAAATTTTGGAGTTAAAAGAACCTGACTCCTATATATGTACCTGCTCCCAAGTCAAGCAGCATGGGATAGAATTTGGGAGACATCGAATTTTACTTAGAAGATGGGAGCATAGGAAGGTCCCAATTAAATGTTTGGGGCAGAGGTGGGACTTCAAAAGAGGCCGTTTGGACTTATTTTCTAATAGCTAGGAGCCTAGGAATAAGGAAGCTGGGGGTGATGGATTGCATTGGCAAAGTCAGAGCATGTTTGTATTTTGTCCAGTTGATTGCTCTTATTCCTTTCCCTTTAGCATTTTCCTTCTCCATTGCAATTCCATTTTATTTCAAAATTTTATGAGTTGCCAAATCTGGTCTCTGAAGGATTGTAATTTCTTTACAGGTACTCTTTCTTGTTTTAGTGTGTATCAACTAGTTCTTTGGTGCATTTGTGGTTTCTCAGATGATATTTTTATAAACATTTTACTTTTGTGCTTGATCTATCTCAGGAAAAAATTGAGGATGCAATCAAGGAATGTACAAAAGCATTGGAGCTAAATCCTACATACATGAAAGCTCTGACCAGAAGGGCAGAGGCTCATGAAAAGCTTGAACACTTTGAAGAGGCTCTTGCAGGTACGTTTGGATCCAAAATCTGTGCATTTTATCCTTCAATGTCTATCTTGTATTCTTCTCATCCCGAATAGCGTATAGGATTTTTTTCTTGTAAACATTTTCTCTTCTTCAGTGTTTTCTTGTGTTGTGCATTTTTTTTTTCATTTTAGTTATTTATTATTTATTTGGACAGATACAAAAAAGATTCTAGAATTGGATCCTTCAAATTCCCAAGCTAGGAGAGCCATTCCCCGCCTGGAGCAACTGGCCAAAGAGAAGCAAGAAAAGTTGAAGGAAGAGATGATTGGTAAGCACAAAGAATGCTTTTATTGAATTTTTCTTTATTGTTTTCCTTCAGTTATATTCTTCAAGAGTTCTAACCTTCTATTTTGTTCTCTTCATTACCATTATTTGCAATTTGTTATTTAACATTTAGGATCATATCCCTTTAAAATGGCCAAGTCCTTCTAGAATCTTTGCAGCCTTCCTGCGTGTGTTTTTGGGCTTAGGTAATTAATCTCTTTGCTTTTCGTGGCCACCAAACAGATATTACATCAAATTTTATGGGGTTTTTAGACATTTTTCTTGTTCTTATAATGTAACCATTGTAGGCGTAACAGTCATTATAAATTTCAACTTGCTTTGATTTTTTATAATTGTACACTTTAAATCATATGATCTTTTTAATAACTGTTTCTTGATTTTAACTAATGAAGGTAAAACAAATCCCTACCTGCAGAGAGAAATTATGCAGAAAATGGATAGAGAAAGGTTCTGATAATTTGGAAGTCAATGGCTTTATTTGAGGGTAAATCTTAGTATCAACAAAGCATGTGACCATGCTGAGCTACCCTGTAATGCCTTGGCGATCTTGAGAGAGCCAGAAGTTTAGCCTGCTAGACAGCAGAATACCTAATTTTTGCACTTAACAAACTGAAATATGGGATGGAAACGAGTATAAGAACCTAATTTTTTATTGAACTCTCTGATAGAAGACCCTTTCACTGGCACCATCCATACTGAAACTTGCTAACCAAAGCAAAATGGAGAAGTTGGATCCACAAAAAGCTGCAACTACCTTTTCCAGCACCCCTCTGCCATCACTTCTCACCAGAATCTTCACAAAAGAGGGCCTGCCTTGCTCTGTAGTATCCCAGCCCCTTTGGCCAATGGTGAATAAAATTCATAAATGCAGAAGCACCCTTGCTGGATGAACCCATCCCCCTTTGCCATGGAACTCCTCCCTTGTGCATCCTGCTTGTGGAACTCACAAATCTAGTGACAAAGGTTTGAATTTGAAATACCCCTCATCATGCCTCAACACCCAATCCGCTTCCTTAGAAGAAGCAAACTCAAAAGAGGATTAGGGAAACTCCCAAGTGCTCAACCCAAACCCCATGAGCAGCTCTCCATGTGGAGTTTGCCGGGGCCTCTAGATCATCAAAATCAAGCAAAGGGGATACTTTGCTACACACCGTCCCAGAAGACCGTTTAACTCCATTTTTTTCCTGGTGTCTTCTTTGTCCATCTACCTAAGCAATGTCCATTCCCTCAAGGGTGGTATTTCTTCAACAGGTCAACATAACTTCTTTCTACTCTCGGAGCACAACACTGAGAGCTTGTGGTGCTGCCCTTATTTTCCCTTAAAAAAATTGCCTGCCTCATTCCCAACTCCCATTAAGCGAAATTTTGAGGTGAGGGCATCCATTCCAACAGATCACAGCCTTCAACTATAATATAATATCTCCTAGCATTCCTCACAAAAACAGATCTACCTTACATTGTCATTCTGCCTTAGCTCCACTCTTAACCATTTCCCATCTTCACTCAAGTTTTGAAAAAGGTCTTCATCTCCTTCCCACTGCTGCAAATAACTAAGCAACTAAGGAACCAGAATAGGCTTGGAGGTACAGTTGGATCCATCCTTCTACCCAATATATCAGCAATTAATCCATAATTAGAGTGCACCATTGATGTCACTGCCATAATTTCAGTGTGTTATTGCTATTGATCTCACCACAATGCTTGGAGTATGCTGTTGATCTGGCTCTTTTCTTTCTTTTATTGGAGAGGGTAGGAAATAAGGTTTCATGCCAAGGAGCAGATTTTATTAATTCTTTATTATGAGGAAAAGTTGAATTTTATGAATTTGTCGTGTCTGAGCAGGGAAGCTTAAAGACATGGGCAACTCTTTGTTGGGGCGTTTTGGGATGAGCGTTGACAACTTCAAAGCTGTTAAAGATCCGGAGACTGGGCAATATTCCATTTCATTCCAGCGCTAGTACAGTTGTTTGGGTGAATTACTGAACATAGATCTTCAAGGAACACAAAAATGCAGGGGAAATGAAAGCAATCCGGTGGGACACCAATTTGAAGGAATGATTTTGGGTAAAGTGCCCGAGAGTGTGTATCATGATAGAATTTAGGAATTGACTTTTGCCTCATGAGAGGACTTGAGTGATGCAATTGCTATATTGGAGAGATGTGAATTGATGCTATTAAATAACTCAAAAAAGTGATTTAAGTTATTTCATGTATGCGGCCGCATAAACATATCTTTAGCTTCTAAAACCAGAATTGGGAAATTAGATTTTGATTCTGTCCTGAAATTCCACGAAGTGATGTTTATTTGCTTGCCTTGTGTTTTTACTTGCAATATCGGGCCTGCAGACTGCCTCTGAAATTGGGATTTGGTTTGGCAACAATGCCTTTTTCCATTGTCTCTCACAATTTGAAGAAACTATTTCAAATGAAAAAGATTAGAGAGACTTAGGGGAAATTTACTTTGGGAGAAATATATGGACCTTACTTCAGCTTTGATCTAATTACAGGGATCTCTCCTTTGTTTTCAAACATTATACCGGCCTTTCTTACTAGAATTTGTAATCTATTGTTTAACTGAGTCGCAAAATGACAAAAATGTGTACTTACAATGTAGGTAAAATATGGTTGCTGAGTTTTTTTAATTTCTTTCAATGTTTTTCTTCTTTTCACCGTTTCACCTTTGGAAGATGGGAAATGGCTCGGCTCTTAATATAGTGTTGGAAGTTTAGTTCTCGTAGGTCAAGGGGGACTACGTGAAGGTATTCGTCATCCGCTTGTTGCGTTTAAACGGACGAACAATCTAGCTGAGATATTCAGTCTAGAATGGGCCTCATCTGATTGTGATTATAAATCTGTTTGGGCCATACTTTGGTAGACACACTAAAAAAAAAGTGCAAGGAAAAGAACGTGACCCATTTTTTGGACACATAATAACAGGGTTTGTGTTTTGTGACAATACTAGTGGTATCAACATCTCTAAGAATCATGTTCTTCACTTTAGGACAAAGCACATTGACATTAGGCATCACTTCATTCGTGACTTAGTTGAAGACAAAATTATATCTTTGGAATATGTTCCAACAAAGGGTCAAATTGCTGATATTCTCACTAAACCTTTGAATGTGTCTAGGTTTGAATCACTTA
Organism: Vitis vinifera; assembly: GCF_030704535.1. NCBI lineage: Eukaryota > Viridiplantae > Streptophyta > Magnoliopsida > Vitales > Vitaceae > Vitis > Vitis vinifera. The sequence continues at coordinate 10,089,326 of NC_081815.1, read as the reverse complement.
GAAGATTCATAGGTTTATGCACATTCATTTGACATCCTCTAGAACTTGTCTAGGACATCTCCTTGCATATCCTTGAGTCCTAGTTGTCTTCCTAAGTTCCTAATGTCTTCAAGCTGATGTTCTTTTTGTCTTGGTTCAATTTTTTTTTTTCCATTTTTCATAAATTTTTCAACATTTGCTAAGTTTTTTTATTTTTATTTTTATTTTTTATAAGTAAACAAGATATGCATTAGAAAAGGCTAAACGCCACAAAGCATACAGGGAGTATACAAGACGGCTAGAGCCTCAAAAAGAGAAAAAGGGCCAAAAAGAACTACCTCCCCTCAAGTGGAAGCTATCCACTCCAAGAAACCTATAAGGGAGAAAGACTCCTCACCTAAATACACTTTGGCCTAATTCCATAAATTACAAACAAAAGAAATCTTTAATCTCTGAATATTCACGACACCCCCCCTAAAGGCTAACCTATTCCTTTCCTTCCAAACCGTCCAAAAAATACACAACGGAATGGATTTCCAAATCTTTTTCCTTTTCTTCCCTACAAATGAACCCCTCCAGGAGATTAAAGCCTCCTTTACAGTTTCTGAGAGGACCCACTTAATATTTATCAACCCAAAAATAATATCTCATAGGGCTCTAGTCACTATACAGTGTAAAAGAATATGATTTACATTCTCTTCTTCACAACCACACAAAAAACAACAATTTGGGAGCTGCACCCCTCTTATCTGGAGTCTATCCAGAGTGAGCACCTTCCCCCATGTAGCCTCCTAAGCAAAAAAACAGACTTTAGTTGGCACCCTATCCACCCATATTCTCCTTGCGGGAAACTCTGTGGCATTAGGCTTGTCCAACAACCTGTAAGCTTCTTAAACCCTGAAAAGACCATTTCTTCCTTGCCTCCATTTAACTGAATCATCCTCCATGGAAGGCCTATAACCCTCAAAGTATGGAGCAACTCACCAACCATATCCATTTCCCAATCATTGAAGTCCCTCACAAAAACAAGATTCCAATCTCCTTGGCCCGAATGTTGGTCCCACATCTCCTCAATCGTGGCGTCTCTATGCACGGCAAAGACAAAAAGGTGGTTGAAACATTGGGACAACGGAGTGTCAGTGCACCAGCTATCTTTCCAAAATTTAATTTTGGACCCCTTCCCAACTAGAAAAGCCAAATTTTCCTAGCACCATTCAAATTCTTTCATAATCTCCTTCCAGACCCCTACTCTAGCCGCCCCAACATTTGCTAAGTTAATGAGAGTGACATGCTTATTGGTTTTGTTTAAAAGTTAGATTGACTCATAATGATCTTAAAAGCTTCAAGATGTCTTTATCTCCATGGCTTGATTGATAAACATGATATTGAATATTGAATCTTTGCTGTTTTGATTTGATTAGATAAATCACAAAAGGTTAGCTTCATTTCTTTTAAGTAAAAGCTCATGGTTGAACCTTGCGATTGCAAAAATAGTGAATAATGCTCTTTGAAGTTTAAATGTAAACTTATACCTATTTAATGAGAATTAAAGAGAATAAATTCACCCAGAAATTCCTTGAGTGGTTGAAATGATCGTTCCTTGATTGTTTGTCCTCTCTTTGAAATTAAGTTTAAAAAATGGAAAAGAAAAGAAAAGAAAAAGAAAAATATTAAGTTTCCCGGACGGGTTATGGCTTCTTGACAATGTTTCAAGTATGAAAAGCCTCCATTGCAAGATTGGGACATCTTTTATGTTGTTATGTTGTAAAGACTTCCTTAGTGTTCCTCAAGTCAAAAATTGATCCTAAGGGTAAAGTCTATATCTTTGTAATCATTTTAATACTAAATGTGAAAAGCAAATTAGGTATGAACTTTGTTAAAGGGATGTGAATGGGTTGTGTTAAATAGAAATCCGGCCAACAGAGATGCAAATTGACTTCTTGGAACATTATCTTGAATTTCTCTAGGAAGGAAGAGTGTCTTGAAAATTATTTTTGCCTCATGGATGGATATATGTTCATAAGTGGAAATAAATTAACATTCTCATGATTTTATGGTGTCATGAGTAAGTCTTCTTTGAGCTTAAGCTTACTTGTTAAGAGTGTTGATAATCATTTGTTGCTTACCTATCCATATGATAAATTTGGAAGGTTCATCAATCTCTATGTTTATTAATTTCATCAAATGTTAAGTTCTTGGTAGAATTTTTGTTCAATATGAATCAATACTAACTCATTGATGGGAAGATAAGTGAGTCATCCTAATGTTTCTCAGCTTTGGTGGATCAATTTTCAGTTTTTGGAAAGCTTGTTGGTGTGTTTCTTGTGATTTTTCATTAGTTTTTGCCTAAGTCATTTTTCTATAGGGTGTCGATTGATTCAAGAATATGTGGATCGATCCACTGTGTGCACGATCTTGTGACCGAGAGCCCTTGAACAAAATGTAGATCGATCCACCAAGATCGATACCACTTGGCTCTAACACTTAGAATTTTATGTGAAAAGTTTCCTACAATTAAGTTGCATAGTTTTTTCCACCGAGAACTCGTGAATGAAACCTGGATCGATCCACCAAGATTGATACCACTTATGTCTTTGTGGATTCCAATTTTGTCCCCAATTGTGTACTCTTGCTTGTAAATGTTTGAGGGACATTTTCGTCATTTAAAGTTAAAAAATTGAAAAAGTCAGAATCCCAAAAAATGCACTTCTTTCACGTTCATTTCTCTCAAAATACTATTTTCATCCAGCCTACTGTTGGTGCCATTGTCGGGGACATTTCCAACCATTTCCGACCATTTTCGCTGGAATCATCTCACAGCTTGTGGCCTTTGCTATAACCAGTGTGTCTTCTCTTTGCATCATCTCTGTCCAGTGTCTTCGGACTTCCTTTCCGGCCACCACAAGCCCTTCTCTTTTGGTCAATCCTACCAGATTCTCTTTTCAGGCAAGGTTTTACTGCAGTCACGTTGCTTCTAGTTTGAACTGCTAGAAATTGCGATCTGCATAGCACGTGACATCGGCCTGTATTTCTACCATTGCTGCCAGTTTTCTTTTCCAACCATTTTCGCTGAATACCCCTTTCCACCATTGTATATCTGCACTTCTCGTCCATTCCAGCCTGTGCTTCTATGCATCCAAGAGTTTGCATATTTTCTGGCAAGTTACTCAAGCTTGGTTTCAACATAATTTTTTTGGGTTTCTAATCAAGCTTTCCGGCAAGGGTTCAAGTGGGCTTTGGGTCTCCCTGCTCTACTGGTCTATAGAGTACATGTTTTCAGGTATTTCTTTATCTATTAATTGCTATTTGTGAAGTCTTCTCTTGTGTCTGATTTTTTGGGTGCTTTGTTTTATGTATTTTTACATAGAACTATGCCTTTGAAAGGTCGTGGGAGCAAAGCCCCAATTAAAGGGTCATCCTCTAAGACCCCAAAAGGTGTTCGAGATGAGAATTTACCCATCAATCCACCTATTCAACCTCCTAGTATCCCTAGGGCTCCTACGAAAGCTTACATATATGGGATTCCTTTCAATGCTTTCCCAACAAAGTTTTGTAGAGACCAATACATCAAGGTTTATCATTAGAGGTCTCTTGTTCTTGAGAGACAAATTCATCTAAACTCATTTAATGACACTCCAATTTCAGCACTATGTACAGAACTAGATTGACTTACTCTAGAAAGCTTCATTGGGACTGTGTGTGCTCCCATTGTTTGTATGTTTTATTCGAATATTATTGAACATGACTTGGATGAGTCCTATCTTAAATCTAGTCTCTTTATAATTATTGTTAAGGTCACTCTAGAGATGGTTGCCGAAGTCTTAGGAATCCCATTAGTTGATGCACCCTTTGTGAGTGAATTGGAAATCACTTTTGACTTGTTGGATAGAGTGTTTGTTGACTTATGGGAAGAGGTTAGAGGTGAGTTAGGCGCAGTTGTTCACACTGGTAGCATATCTCATCTTGTATGGGTGTTGGTGACTTTTCTGACATTTTTAGTTTATCTTTCCTTTCATTGGGAACCCATCAACCTAGCATCTTGCATCATAGATGAAATGATTGTTTAAGGAGATCTCTCTGTGTCTAAGAAGGAGGTTCTTCCCTATGGCATTTTAATCACAAAAATTTGCCAAAAATGTGGGGTTGAATTTCCTGTAAATTCTTCATTTCTCAAACCAATGGGTCCCATTGATACCTCATCTTGGAATCGAAGTCAGAAACAGATTGAGGGTGCCCTTTCTTCTAGGAAGGTGTGTCGTCATATAGCTAAGATTAAAATTGGTGAAGGTGACTCAGATGCAACTATAGGATCAAGTGTCCTAGCTCAACTTTGTGCTAAGTTTGATGCATTGGATGAGAAAAATTTTGCACAGTCCACTTTGTTTTTTGAGCAGATTTCCTAACTTCAATCTCATATGGAAAATGGGTTCTCTCTAATTGATGGACAAATGCTATGCAACATGGATCAATTGCAAGGTCTTGAAGATTTTGTACAAAATCATCTCCCTTAGCCTTGTTTATAGCTAGTTATCTTTTTGGAAAGCTTACTTTTGGTATCATGATCAATTTGTTAGTTTTGGATACTTTGATAGTTTTGGACAACTTATAGGTGATCTTTGTCACTTTCTTGGATAAAAAAAGGGAAACATTATACATGGATGTTGCTATATTAGATACTTGATATTGATCACAATGAGTTTAGTGTTTTGTGTGTGTGTGTGTTTTGTTGTAGATACTTGATACGATGATCATGATTTTTTTTTTGTATATCTGTGGATATTTGACATGGTTCTAAATGCATGCTTGCTATCTTTAGACATGTGATCATTTTGAATGGATATTGTTCTATGGTTGAATGTAGATATATGTAGATATTCTTGTGAGAATTCATTTGAAACTTGTGGAGTTTCTTGGTAATATTTGCAAATGCTACTAATGGTTTTCTTGAGATTTAATTACAGGTGTTGTAGTATCTTTGATGTGAGTGAATGAGTGAGTGGTATTGTATGAGAGTTGGATGGACTTACTTACTTGTACTCATTCGTGTTATAAAGGGTTTTGTCCTAGAATTGCCAAAGGGGGAGATTGTGAGTGTTTAGCTAGATTGTCAATTTCGAAAAAAATTCCTAAGTGTCCCCTAACTCGGTTTTCCAATTCTTCTTCAGACTACTTGACCTATAGAGATTAAGCCTTTGGATTTGATAAAAGACCAAGGTTTGTAGTTGAGTATGTGTTGAATGAAGTAAATAAACCTTGTTTTTCATCTTTAACGAAGTTAAGAAAGCTGGGAGTTGTTTCTGGATCAATACAAGTGTAGGGGCAGATCGATCCAACTAACTTGTTTTTAAGATCAAATTTCAGCCATTAGATTAAGGGTTTCTTTTGCTTTTTAAATACAAATTTATCCTATTTCTGGTAAGGAGAGACTACAGTAGCCATGAGAGAGAGCTCCTCATTTCTTACAACTTTGGGGGTGTTTGCCTACTAAGAAAATCTCATCCAAGTTTACCAAGAAAATTTTTAAATGGATTTTTTGAAAATGAATATGGGTTGATTTCTAAAATATTCATCTATTATTCTCGTGGTTTTGTGCAAAAACCTATTTTCTTCTTGTGTGGATTCAAGAAGAGACCTATATCGAGCTTGGTGTGGACTTCAAGTGTGCTCCAGAAAAAAAAAGGTGAGAAACTGAAAGGAAAAGGTACTTGTCAAGTGGTCTGGGAAGGATTGGTTAGCTTGCACTAGGTAAAACCTTGTATTTAGTTTTTTTTTTTATTCTTCATAGTGGATGTTTTCGATCGGTTGTAGGCCCATGGTTTTTTTATCTCGTCGAAGGTTTTCCACGTTAAAATCCGATGTCAATTGTCTCTTTCTCTCACTCTACTCTTTGATTTATTTTCAGTTTTTGATATCATTGGTTTCTTGGGCATATATGTTGAATGGAAGATATATGAGATGAAATAAGTGTGGTTATCCATGGAATATCTTCAATAATTTTTCTGTTCATTTTGGTTAATGATATCTTGTAGTAAATTGAAATGAGTTAAGGAGATAATTGTTCTTTTGAATTAATTTTGAAGAGTGTTAAAATATTTGCATGTGAATTGCATTTATAAATTGTTGGGAGAGTGTTGGTGCATACATACTTGCTTGTAAATTTTATGCTTTGTTGAAAAGTTGTTAGAAGAGAAGTTTATTTGCATTGAGAAATTCAAAGGTTAGGTAATCTTTGTTGGGAAATTTTTTTATAGTTCAACACCTATTCACCCCCCTTCCCCCTCTAGGTGTAGTCCATTATTGAGATTCACCTTTCATTCTTGATTATTACTTATTTGGAGAAGATATATGGTTTATTGTCTCACCTTTGATATGTTTCCATATAGTTGAATGCATAGACCCAATTGAGTATTGTGGCAGTTTGGATTTCATCAAGGAATTCCTCAGTCATGTCATAATGAGTCCATCTTACATCAATGTTATTTAAGAGGTAGACATGATAGTGATTGGATTGCTTGACATCGAGACTACATTCTACATTGGGGCTCTAGGTGCAAACATTTGCTAAGGGTTAGATGGTTATAGGTGTGTTGTGGTATCATGACCCATACATAGTGTAATACTGCTCCATTAATCATCAATTTGTTACTCTAATTGGGTCTTTTCATGAGTTACTAGTAATTTGCATGTCTTAGTTTTTTTTATTAAAGTTTATTTTATTTTTATAAGATTTTGACTTTTCTCTTATTTGACTTACAAACTAGCAACATATATCATATTACATGTCCAAATACTATGAATATTCATAGATTGTGTACTATTATATTAGATTTCATATATGAGATGGATTGCTTAGATGCTCCATTTAGTATTGTTGCTACTACACAGCTCCAACCTCGATCAAGTTGTGTACAAACTAAAGAAAGAAGGATTTGTTAGAGAGAGACTAGGCATACACCCTTTGTTATAGATGCACTATCAATAGACATCAACCTACCACCTCATTAGTAGTTGATATTATCTGCTACTCCACCTTTGTAAGCTCAAACTTTTATCATCCCTATATCATTAGAGTTTTTAGCTATCTTAGATGTCATCCCATACTATCTCAGCATGAGTCAACAACATTAATATAACCACTCCTTTAGCAAACTCCTATTACACTTGTGAAGGTGTCATCCACCCTACCTATAGTTCCACTTGTTGCATTATCACCACAACCATTAGAGGCTACATTTAGTGATGAAGAGTTAATTCCTACAAAAAATGATGATCAATAAGGACATGGGGCTTATCATGGTTAAGGACAAAGTTGAGTACATGATAAGAGTTGTGGTCAAGGATGTGGGTGAGCACATGTCAGCCCCATAGAGCCAATGGTGGAACATGCATATCATCGACCTCCATAACAAAAGAGGAAGACTCCTTCATGCAGTGCACATTGAGGATGTTACTATATATGACATGTATTTTGGATATTGTTAGTATCTTTCATGTCATTATTTTGGATAAATAGTCATGATGTATATCTATTTCTTGTTATATTTGGATTTAGTAATTGTTGATTAATATAAGTTCCATGGTATTGCTACTATTTAGGATTTGTTTTGGACAAAATAGGTTGCTACTGTTTTGGAAGGTATCGACTCAGTTGTCATTTGGTTAACCTATTTTGATTAATATTGGATTACAAGGCCAAAAATATTGACTATGATGTATATATTTGATAAAATTTAGATATTTGGTTGTATTAAGGATAAAACTAATTAAGAGAGATTTTTTTTTTTTTTAATTGTCTCTTAAAGACACAACTTCATTGTAATATAACAATGTCACTTCAAGAGACAACTTCAGATAAATTTTGTTGTTTAAAATTCGACATTGTTTAATGTACAAGATTTGGATTTTAAAAAATAAATAAATAAATAAAGTTATCTTCTCAAGTAACAACTTCTATGATATTTTAAATTTTATATACAAATTTTTATCTTCATATAACAAATAAATTAAAACTAATATTTTTTTTTAGTAAATTTGAATAATTAAAAAATAAATAAATAATTTTTAAATTTAAATAATTTCCTATATTTACATAGATGTTGTTTTTTTTTTAAAATAACTTCAAAGAAAATGAAAAGGCAACTTAGACTCTCAAACAAAAAAAATTATTTTCAAAGAAGTTGTTTCTTCAACAAACTTTCATATGTTCTAAATTTATTCCTCGAACAAACGACTTCATGTATATGAAAGTTTTAAAGTTCTCTCCTAAGTTTTTACAAGAAAAAAATGTGAATAAAAATCATTTTAAAATTATAAAATTTTAAAAAAATTATAGTGTAGACCTTTTTTATTAGCTAATAGGGAAGAACTAGTAGCGAGTTTTTAGAGTGGGGGACGGTTTTTGGAGAAGCCAAGCTGCATGGGACGTGTGGCAAGGATTTCCAACTCGCCATGGTGGTGGTTGAGGGTGGTGACGTCTTGGCGGAACCAAGAGCAATGGAGTCGATAGAAGCTTGGTGGGGAAGAAAAACGAGTTGGTGAAAAGAGGGTCCGGGAAGGCTTTCAACAGAGGATGTTTTGGAGGGAGAAACAGAGGAACAGAAAAACGAGATTGTGAGAAGAAGCTAAGGTGAGAGCCATTTCGTTTTTGTGGCAGCTAAGAGGAAGAGAGGGGAGCAAAGAGAGTTTTTTTGAAAGTTGGGAAGAAAAACAAGGCTCAGAAAGTAAAGTTGTGAGAGAAAGGTTTTTTAGAGAGGTGAGTGATTTTGAGAGAAAGAAACTGGGTTGGGAAAGTAAAGGGAGAAGGTTTTTTTTTTTTTTTTTTTTAGTAGGGGGTTTTGGACAAAAAATAAGGAGCAACTTAAGAGAGGGTACCTGGAGCTAAGAGCCAGGCATATCGGTGCTTGAAGGGGGAGGGGGGGTTTACAGGGTTATCAGTTATGGAGGTGTCATGTGACAGACGCTTGCTACTTCAAAGCTTTGATCAGGAACCATATAAGATTTTATGTCTTTTCTATTTTTTCCTAGATGCTATCTAGGAAAGTTTTCCATGTCTTTTTAAGTGCACACAATATTTGTGTTATGTAGTTATAGTAGTCCAATGTCAGTTTCCTTAATGGTGCTTCAGCTAGAACCTCTTCAGGAGAAGCATGAGATATGGAAGTGGCAGCAACCATGCAAGGAGCAGTTGAAACCGGATTCCTATTCCTAAAACCCAATAACATTTTTTCCCATGTGTGATAAACACAAATATACACAAGAGCCCCCAATTTGGTCTTATTCTGCTTTGTGTTTCTGTATCATTTAGAGCTAATTTGTTTTAACTGTAGTTCCAGGAAAGAAATTAACTTCTAATGTGCATGGTCATCTATAGAGCCAATTCCAAACCTTCACCCAAAACACTTGATTGCTAATACTCAAAAATTAAGTTCAATAGCCTTTGGTTACTCTCAAGTACTCTCCTAGTCCTACTGTTCACTCTCCCACAATGCTTGATTAGCTTTCTCTATTTCTTCCTTTTGTAGGTTTCTTCCATTTTTATATAATTTTTTTTAGTGCTTTTGCAGTTTTTAGACAGTTTTGAGTGTTCTATCAAGAATCAAAGTTGTTTTGAAAATTGATTTGTTTGATGTAGTTATACATTGTTATTTCTCTGTCATTGAGGTGTTGGATTTGGAATTTTTATTCCTTGTTACAGAGATTGCAATTACCAAGTGAAACTACTTCAAGTTTGACTGTGAGAAATAGTTCGACCATGCTAACTCCAAGGAAGTTGGTTCAGCCATCATCCAATAGTTTGCCATCTAACCATTCCATCTCAAGCCCACGCTCATGCATGGCCACCTTTGGCATGCAATCTTACCACCACATTTCATTCTTTTTAATTCTTCATATTTTGATATCAAAGTTTAATTTTCCAAATTTTCAATCTTTAAATTTAATTTCCAAAACTTCTATTTTCAAATAAATGTCCAAAAATCCGATTTTCAAATCATTTTCAAAACTTCACTTCCTTAATTTAATCTTCAAAACTCTAATTTCCAAAACTCCAATTTCTTTCAAAATTAATTTTCAAAACTCAAATTCTTAAATTTAATTTGCAAAACTCTAATTCTCAAATAATTTTCAAAACTCAAATTCTTAAATTTAATTTTCAAAACTCCAATTCACAAATAATTTTCTAAACTCCAATTTCTTTCAAATTTAATTTTCAAAACTCCAATTTTCCAATAATTTTCAAAACTGCAATTTCTTTCAAATTTAATTTCCAAAACTCCAATTTTCAAATAAATTTCAAAACTCTAGTTTTCTTTCAAATGATTTTAATTCTACTTCAGTTTTCAAATATTTTTAATTCTACAACTTTTCATCCTTTATTAGGGTTTTAGGTAAAAAAAACTCGTTTTTAATAAACTTGCTACATTTCCCTTTAGGAAAGCACTTTGGTAAATTTTCTTTGATTTTCAAATAATCTTTTGTTTCTCTTGATTTTAAATAAGCATGAATATGATTTTCATAATTCCCAAAATAATGGAATTTATGGGATTAATTCATGCAAAATCAATTAGGCTTTGGTGGGGGCCCTAGATATGAGTTTTCTCTTCTGATTGCCAACTGTTATGCTTAATGAATATTGTTTGATCCTTGTCTTGATTTTTGATTTGCATGTGATAATTTTATATTTGAGCTAACCTTGTTTCCATGATAGCGTACTATTATTTGCTGCGAAGGTACATTCTCATTACCATTTTGCTTATTCTTATGCATGATTTGTTTTATTCCATGATCATTTTGGTATCTACAGATTTCCTAGTTAATTGTCATGCTTGCTTCACCTTATTTAGTAGAAACCCATTTTTAGGAGCTTAAAAGGGTGTTACGATCTTCACCGTACCTTCCCAATAAGTAACCTAACCCTTGAACCCAGGTTTGGTTTTTCACAAACCGTCTTTTTCAAATAAGGAGTCATACTTAGGATTTTCTTTCTTATTTTGTTTTTCCTTTAAATATAAAACAAAAATAAGTGGCAACTCTAAGTCTTTTTCAAAAAAATCATTTTTTCACCAAAAAAAAAAAAAAAAAAAACAAGTTTCGTCATCGAGTGGGAACGCATCGTACGAAAATGCAGGGTCCACAAAATAGCGACTCCACTAGGGAGGTTTAGAGGGTCAAACTTGAACTTAAGATGAGGCAAATGTGACATTTGATTAGTTGATTGATGGATACCTTCCCTTTGTGCTTCTCTATGCTTGAGTGATTATAACACATTGAGAATTTTTATGTGATGATTTTCCATGCTTGATCGCTATATCCATTTGGGACATTGACATGGTGATGATATTGATTGATTCACTTGCTTGTCTTAGCATATTGATTTTGCTCTAGCCATGATTATCTTACTTACTTTGGCATGTATATTCACATTGTTGTATATCTTGTTTGTCTTAGTGTTGATTATCCCGCTTGTATATTATCTTGATAATTTTTTTAGCATGTTATCCTTGTTACTGTTCATTTTGATTATCATATTCTCGTTTAGCTTCTTGTGTGGACATGGGTGATATACCTATTCTTTACATGACTGCTTGGTGCATGACTGCTCTTTTCCTATGTGTTTGCATGTTGCTTGCCTGTGTGGGTTACACATCTATCCCCTTACTTCCAATCTTTTGGTTTTGGCCATTTCCTTCTTTTTGGTTTTTACATTTGCAAGTATGAGGCCTTGTGTGTACTTGTTTCTCTAAACGAGCTAGTGGTTAGGAGTAGGGTCTAGTGATGGGCTATATTGATGTTTGGGAGCATTCTGGAGGAGGTCGACACATTGATACTGATTGGAGTCTGATCTTTGAAGACCTGTATGACCCAGAGCTAGGTTTCATGGATATTTGTGTGACCAGTGTGTTTCTTTTTCTGCTTTAGCTTCATAGGTTTTTCGGATGCACCCACACCACTCACTATACACTTTGGTTGACTACTGAGTGTTGAGAGTTGTGAGAGCTTTCATTATAGGAAACCTCCTAGGATGTCGAGGTAGTGCATGTGTGGAAATGATGACCACCTTGCATGGAAGCACTCCGTCTCTTTGAAGGCGTGCAGAGGGTTGCGTACCATTAGAGGGTATGATCGTTTCTGTTATGGATCCTTTAAAGTTCACTTCTTTTCTTTTTAGAGCCACCTTAACTTTGTAGGTTGAGCCTTAGATCATTCAATTAGGATTTCCTTTCCTACACATGGGTGCACCTGTGGGCCTTCAGAGACAGGTCAGTAGTGATAGGTTGAGTTACCTTCATATTAGTCTCTTATATATTTGCTCAGAATTGGATATCAGTTTGAATAATTCCAGGTTACCTTCTTACATAGTTGATAGACATTCCTTGTAGAGTTTCCCTTACACAGTATCTTATCTAGTATTTCCACTATTGTAGGAGTATTGATACGTTCGATCTGGGTTCAGCTTCTTGGATCAGAGTTAGAGGTAGATTGATCAGAGTGTCAGACCAGTTAAATCATAAAGATATGAATTTGTAGGTGGTTACAGTTGATCAGTTCGTTGCTGCTATGGTTTTGATCTTGGAGGCCATAACTAGTCTTGGTCAGATGATGGATGGGCAGCAAGCCTAACATGTTCCAGTTCAGGAGAGTGTGCAGTATAATCCCACTATTCTGTCACTTTTCCCACTTGGTTAGAGAGTTCCACGGCCTACACCATTTATTGTACAGAGTCAGACCGAGGTTGCCCCGTATCCTATCATAGTGCCTACCCCGATCCTAGAGGACTCACATGCTTGCATGGATAGACTTGAGTAAAGGATGAGACAAATGAGGACTTTAGACGGAGTTATTACTTGGAAGGATTTTGATGGAGCACCAGTGGCTAGCTTACCGACCAAGTTTAGGATGCCTGAGATAGAGAGATACACGGGCATAAGCTATTCTCACATCCATTTGAGGCTTTATAGTACGATTATGAGGGCCTATGGACTGGATAAGACCTAGATGGTTATGTTTTTCCCTATGTCCTTGAGTGGTGCAACACAATGTTGGTTTGCTTCATTGGATGTGTCACGCCGTCGGACTTTGAATGATCTGACCTAGGAGTTTTTGAGACAGTTTGCATTTAACATTGTCATTAATGTTTCGAGGAGATAGTTAGAGGCTTTGAGACAAAGATCAGAAGAGGGAGTCACCTCATTTATCTCCCGTTGGAGGGAGAAGATTTCACAGATTATTGATCATTCTTTAGAGAAGCCTAGATTTGCTAGAAACTTGATGGGATTTCCCCATACGGATTTTGGATCTTTGGTACAGGCTTTGTATGGTACAGAGGAGAGCATTGCTAAAGGATTGTGACCCGAGTCTTCTCCTACTGACTCTAAGGAGAAGAAGCCTTTAGGAGGATAGAGATCAGGAGATGTTAGTACTATCAGTTCAGTAGGGATGAGACCTCCTAGACGCTATTAGACAGTTGGGCAGACTTCTAGATTCTACTACCTACCACCACCTCATGTGCAGTATAGTCCATTTGCTTCCCCTAGACCTATGAATCCTATTTATCTACGTCCAGTCTCACAGCCTGTTTTTGTTGTACATGTCATAGAGAGACTTCCTACTTTATACCCACGACCTCGAGCCCTACAAACTACTATTCCTTTTGTGCAAAGGCTGACACGACAGTTCTCCTAGCTAGGTACATTTTGATTCGTGCCCAGTTGGGTATTTTAATCAAAAAATATTTATAAATCCTATGACCTTATACTAGCGTAGCAAAGCTACTATAGTATAGCAACTCTAGGGTCGAACTCTGGAATGGGTTTTCACTCTACCAGTGATAGACTCAAGATTAGAAATTGAATCTAATGATTTCATTTGTCAAAAACTTAAAGTTTAAAAGAAAATAAAATTTGTTTTGAAAGTGGTGTTTGAAACTAAACTAACATAGAACTAAGTAAAAATGGAAGAAAGAAAGTCTCCCAGAGCTAACATAGAAAGGTTGCTATGATCAAGTTCAGCATGCAAAGTGGGAAATTCCGGGTTTTTCTCCTCATATTGGGGACAACAACATAAAGGATGGTTGTTTCCCGAACCGGTATAGGTTTAACAATGAAGATTTAATCCATAAAAAGTTAATAGAAATGGTAGTCAAGTTCCATTAATGGCTTTAGACGCTATGGGTCTTCACCTTGACCCACTTTCCAATGGCTCGTACATGATAACTAATGGTCTTATGTGGATCTAGCAATAAGTATCCACAGAGACCTAAAAGCTTATCATGTATTGGCCATTCAAAGTGATTCTAAGGGATTTAAAGCAAAACTTTAGATTTAAAAGTCATTTATGAACTCCAACTACCTGTATTTAATGCACGAGAGTTTTCCACTTTTGCATCTGGACTTTTCACCTAGCTTCCTTCACTCCAAGAAACCAAAGGTTTAGCCTCTCATCCTCTGGGAAAACATCCTCAGAGGTTGTTTGGCTTCCAAGAAAAAAAAATGGAAAAGAGGAAAAGAAAGCAAAGAGAACTCTGTATTTATCCCCGAGAGGAAAATTTCACTAAGTGTAAAAAAATACAAATATATTTTCGAGAGATGATTTCCATCCCTCTTATAGTCTTTAAAAAGCAAAGCCTGTGATTGGCTAATTACAAGGATAAGAAAGGAATTTACATCAAAAAATACAAAAGAAAAGATCTCATGTGGAGTTGGCAGAACAAAGGAGATTTCGCACCAAAGTCGCATGAACAATACAAGGTGCGAAATTCGCACTTGCATGGGCTGGTGTGAAATTCGCACTTGCATGACATTTTCGCATGAACGGTACAAAGTGCGAAATTTGCCATTTTGAGCTCCTTAGACGAATGGCAATATACCACTATAGGTACTTGATTTGTCAGCAATTCCAAGCCGGTTCCGAATATGGGATTCTTGAAAGGTGATTTTGCACGATGAACAAAATAGAGCCTCCCAAAGTGATAGTGCACGGTTACAAAAATTGCTTCTTTCCTCTGTTTTTCCTCTTTGCTTCTCTCCTTTACTTGGCTTGTCTTAATGATCCAAAAAACTGTCAAAACACTAAAACTAGCCACAAATATGATTAGAAGTCATTGCTAGGTTCTTAACATGCCAATTGGAATAAAAATGGAGAGCTACTACACAAAAGTGCTTAAAAGATAATGAATTAAAAGCGCAATATAGCACTTTTTGGGTAGTAATCAGTATGCCTTTGAGCCGAGGTTTCTAAAAGCTCTGGAGGGTGGTTTGTTAACTCGGTTAGCTCCTAGGCCTGTACTCCAGCCCATGCCATCTCACTTCAAGATGAATTTACATTATTCCTACCATTAGGGTCCAGGACATGACATGGACCATTGCATTGCTTTGAGGCACTCCATCCAGGACTTGATAGATCAGGGTTTTGTTTACTTGGTTCAGCCGAGTGTAACCACCAACCCATTATCGGCCCATACTACACACGCAGTTGCCCCTCCAGCCAATGGCATACATTTCATTGACCTTGTTGAGCTTGATGATCATATCCACATGCTGAGTTGGGATGAGTCAGTGTTAGAGCCTATAGTAGCAAATGGGATTTATGAGGTAGGTGGAGTGACCTTGGGCCCACGGATGCCTACCCCATTCAGATTAGTTCCCGATGTGACATCAATACAGTTGACTATAGTCAAGCCATTGATTTTCCCATGTTATAGTGTTCAAACTCTATTTGTTTTGATTCCAAACGTTGATGAGGTCCATACTCCATATGTTGATGATGTTCATACTCCAAATATACAGTATGTTATTCACGGAGGTAGGGTAGTACGACAACAGCCCCCTCCCCCCATAGCCGCTAGACATTTGGAGAGTGTAGTATCTCATGAGAAGGTCAGGAGAGAGGATGATGAGATTCTGAGACAACTGCAGAGCACCTAGGCTCGTATATCTATTTGGAGCTTACTGACATCTTCTAGCACTCATAGAGATGCATTGATTTGAGCCTTGAGTCAGATTAGGGTCGAGACTACCACTACTCCCGATCGATTGATTCACATAATGACGGCTGGCAGGACTACTTGCATTGTATTTTCTGATGATGATTTGCCACCCGATTGTCCAAACTATACACGTCCTATGTACATTTCAGTCAGTTGTTCAAGCCACCAAGTCCCATATGTTCTTTTGGACAATGGCTCGACCCTAAACGTTAGCCCCTTAGCTACTGCCATTGCCCTCGGCTATGCGCCCTCAGACTTTGGTCCCTCTACTCAGACAGTTAGAGCATATGATAGCACTTAAGAGTGAGGTCATGGGCACTTTGGAGTTTGAGCTATTGATAGGTCCGACCACATTTCCTACTATATTCTAGGTTTTGAGGATTCTTACATTTTTTAACCTGTTATTGGGCTGACCTTGGATTCATAGAGCTGGGGCCATTCCTTCTTCCCTTCATCAGAAGGTGAAGTTCGTTCATGATGGCCAGGTCATCACTATATGGTCTATATATGTTTGCTTCTCCTGAGCCAATGCTTCAAATTAGTCACAGTGAGGATGATTTGTTTTTTATTGGGTTCATGTTTGATGAGGTGCAGACTCTAGAGATTGAGAATTTTTGTAGAGACTTTGTGGCTATGTCATTTGATCAGCTTGGCAGTACAGTGGTGCTTGACATGATGAGGAGCATGTCTTTTATGCCTGGCATGGGATTAAGGCGACGTCAACATGGGCCCAGTGAGTTTATAGCTATCGTTGATCATGATGTACCATTTAGACTTAGGATCATGACTTTATATGGTGTGATTGCACAAGGAGAGGGTGAGAGCCCGATTGACTCACACACCATTTGACTATCCTATTCACTTATATAACATAAGCTTGGCGGACTACTTTGTGAGAGCACCAGAGCCACAACCGCATTCAGGTGGGATTATTGATGGATTCAACACTATTCAGGAGGCTAAGCTTTAGCGTCTTGTCCATCAACTGCGGTTGAGTGATGGAGTTTTTGGCACTTCCGCTTCTGCATTGGCTACCCCATCATCTCCAAATCGTATGAGCCTTATGACACTCTATTTCTCGGATGAGGTAGATGAGCATGAGATATTTTGTTGAGATTGGGAACATGATGGATGGAGTTGTTCCACACAATGGGTACATTGATGAGATGCTCGTGATGAGTATGAGTTAGATTGATGGGATAGTCCAGCCTGAGTTTACTTCTCCATTTGACCTATTTGGGGTGTCCGCCATCGAGGTTGTTGAGGAAATCCAGATTGTTCCTGCTCTGGAGTTTTCAAAGGATGATATAGTTGATGATTTGTTTGAGGGCACTGTTGGCCTAGTTGAGGGAACGTCCAATTTTGTGGACCCACATCTTTCATTTGATGTTTTATTGGGATTTGTCTCTCGTTTTGACGATGTTCATGACTCTTCATTTATGGATTTTAGCATTTTCAAATATCTACCTATCTCTTGTGATATCACTTTATTTGCACCATCTTCACCTATATCATGATGTTTAATATAGATGATGAGATTGCACAACTTGATTTAGATAACGACTCATCTTCTGCTTCTGATCCAAGCCCTATTGATTAGAGAGTTTTGCTTGCTATAGGAGACACAGAGGTTGTTGATTTCGGTACAATAGATTAGCTTAGGGAGCTGAGGATTAGATTGGATTTATCTACAAATGAGAGAGATAGCCTCGTCCAATTACTCAGATTATATTTGGACGTTTTCTCATGTTTTTATGAGGACATACCAAGCCTTGATCCATCTATTATCTAACATCGCTTGCCACTTCTGCCCCATGCTAGACCGATTAAGTAGAAGTTGAGACAATTGCATCCTCGCTGGAGTTTGCAGATGAAGAAAGAGATTCAGAAATAACTCAATGTAGTATTTTTATCAGTGTCCGAGTATCCTGAGTGGCTAGCTAATGTCATCCCTGTTCCCAAAAAGAATGACAAAGTGAGAGTCTGTGTTGATTTCCGAGATCTCAACAAGGCTAGTCCTTAGGATGATTTTCCTCTCCCACACATCAACATGCTAGTTGATAGTATGGCAGGTTATTTGATGTTTTCTTTTATGAACTGGTTTTTCGGGTATAATCAGATCCTGATGGCTCTAGAGGACATGGAGAAGATGTTTTTCATTACCGAGTGAGGTACTTACTGCTATAGAGTCATGTTGTTTGGTTTGAAGAATGCATGAGCTACTTATCTGAGAGCAACGACTACTCTTTTCCATGACATGATGCATCAGGATATCGAGGTCTATGTAGATGACATGATAATGAAATCCCAAGATAGATTAGATCACCTAGCAGCTTTAGAGAGATTCTTTGAGATGATCAAACAGCTCAGATTGAAATTGAATCCTAAGAAGTGCACTTTTGGAGTGACTTCTGGGAAACTATTGGGATACATGGTCAGTGAAAGAGGCATAGAGACAGATCCAGATAAAATTAGAGACATCCTTGACATGCTTGGGCTGAGGACTAAGAAAGAGATAAGTGGTTTCTTGGGTAGACTTCAGTACATTAGTAGATTCATCGCTAAATTGATAGATACTGTGAGCCCATTTTTCAACTCTCGAGGAAGAGTCAACCTACTATTTTGGATGATCAGTGCCAACGTGCATTTGAGAGGATCGGGGAGTACTTGTTGTCGCCTCCAATCTTGGTGCCTCCTACACCAGGTCGTCTCTTACTCCTATACTTGTCAATCTCAGACATAGTCTTGGGATGCATGTTAGCTCAGCTTGATGATTCGGGAAAGGAGCGAGCTATTTATTATTTGAGTAAGAGGATGCTTGATTATGAGACGAGATATGTCATGATTGAGCATTTCTGTTTGGTGTTGGTTTGGGCTCTTCGAAGATTGAGACATTACATGATGGAGTATTCAGTGCACTTGATATCTCGTTTAGATTCTCTGAAATATTTGTTTGACAGACCTGCTTTAATTGGTCGACTCATGAGATGGTTGGTACTTCTGACTGAGTTCGATATTCATTATGTCACTCAGAAGTTTATGAAATGGAGCATTGTTGCAGATCACTTAGTCTCATTACCAATTTATGATAGTAGAGTTATTGATGATGACTTTCTGGATGAGGATATCGCTGTAGTGACTAGTTTTTCAGGTTGGTGCATGTACTTTGATGGTGCGGCCAACCATTCTGGATATGGGATAAGTGTTTTACTGATATCCCCTCATGGTGACCACATTCCTAGATCTGTTCGTTTAGCATTCTTTGATCGATACCCTGCCACAAACAATATTGTTGAGTATGAGGCTTGTTTCTTGGGATTAGAGACAACTCTTAAGCTCAAGATTAGATAGATGGAGGTGTTTGGTAACACCAATCTGGTATTGAGACAGATTCAGGGCCATTGGAAGACTAGAGATGTGAAGCTTAGGCCTTACCATGCATACTTAGAGCTGTTGGTTGGGAGATTTGATGATTTGAGTTATACACATCTGCCTAGAGCACATAACCAGTTTGCTGATGCCTTAGCTACTATAGCTTCCATGATTGATATTCCTGTTGATACCGTTGTTCACCATTTACTGATTGAGTCGAGATCAGTTCTTGCCTATTGTTACTTGATTGATGAGGTAGAGTTGGATGATGGTTTGCCTTGGTACCATGACATATATCAGTTTTTGAGACTTGGCATATATCTTGAGGTCGCCACAACCAAGGATAAGAAAGCATTAAGATAGTTAATCATCCGGTTTGTGATATATGGGGAGACACTGTATAGACGATCAACTAATGGAATATTACTATTATGCTTAGATCGCACCTCTATCGATCGAGTGATAAGAGAGGTTCATGTGGGAATCTATGGACCACATATGGGAGGATATATGTTAGCTCGTAAAATCATGAGGACCGGGTATTTTTGGTTGACTATGGAGACAGATTATTGCTAGTTTGTTCAGAGATGTCCAGAGTTTTAGATTCCAGGGGACCTTATCCACATACCCCCTTTAGAGTTACATGCACTAACTTCGCCATGACCATTTTCAATATGAGGTATAGACATTATTGGGAAGACTTCGCCAAAGTCTTTTAGTGGTCATGAGTTCATCTTGATCATCATTGATTACTTCACCAAGTGGGTGGAGGCTGCTTCATATGCGAGATTGACATCATCTAGGGTCTTTAGTTTCATCATATCAAACATTATCTGTCGTTATGCAGTCCCTCATGAGCTAATTTCGGATAGAAGAGCACATTTCAGAGCAGATGTTCACACTTTATTACAAAGATACGATATCCAACATCATAGATTGTCTGCGTACAGGCCGTAGACTAACAAAGTGGTAGAGACTGCAAATAAGAATATTAAGAAGATCTTATGGAGGATGATTGAGACTTCTTGGGATTGGTCAGAGAAGCTTCCATTTGCATTGTGGGCTTACCAAAATTCTTTTCGCACCTCTATAGGAGCCACACCTTACTCTTTAGTATATGGTATGGAGGCAGTGCTACTAGTCGAGATAGAGATGGATTCATTGAGGGTAGCATTGGAACAACATATTTTAGAGGCAAATTGGGCCCAGACTTGATTAGACCAACTCAATCTCCTAGATGAGAGGAGATTGAGGACAACAGACCATGTTCATGCCTATCAGAGGAAGATGGCCAGTGCATTCAAAAAGCAGGTCAAGCCTAGACCATTGTAGAGAGGTGACTTGGTTTTGAAGGTCATCAAAGGATTCATCAGAGATCCCAGATGGAAGTTTAGACCTAATTGGAGTGGACCTTATTTCATTGGGGAACTGACCCTAAAGGGGGATGCATGGTTGATGGATCTAGATGGAAACCAATTCTCAAAGCCAACTAATGTAGATCAGCTGAAGAAGTATTATGTTTGAGACCATGGTCACATGATGGGTGGCCATCATTTCGGTTAGTCATATACCTTGTTATTCCTTTTTGACATATAGACCATTGCTAGCTCATTGAGCTTCGCATGTGTATCAGAGTATTTCTTTCTTATTACCTTGCTTACATTTCTACACCGAGTAAGGACCCTTTAGTGTATGCATGCTTTATTTAGGAGTTTCATGAGCCTTGGGCCTACGGGTGCATCTTTCTCTCATTATTTTTCCTACCATCACACTAATGCATTCCATCATATCTCATTGGTTGTGTTCTTGATCTCTTCTTCTTTATTACATCTACTATTTGTTTTGCTTTATATTCTCTCCACTCTAAGTGGTGATCCTCCTCAGTTCATTACATGGAGGATAGTCACTTCATTTCCACTATCTATCCTATGGACACTGATTCAGATATCCTTAGTTTAAGAAGGTGATCTTGTTAAACAGAGTTTATGTTACTTTAGCACTTGAGAGTGTGTCTATCCATTATTGATGTTATCCCTTCAGGGCTCATTTGTTTGTGTTCAGGGTGTATGCATTTGTATATATGTAAAAAAAATTGAAATAAAAAGAAAAATAAGCACATGTGTGTATGTGCATAGTATTCTCCATTGTTGGGCATGTATATTGATATCCGAGGGTCATTTTTTTTTTGTATGATTGTTGGTGAGAGTTCGTATGTGAGCTTTCTGAGATCCTCTTTTCTTTGTATTCACTTTGTCATATCTCTTTGAAAGTGAGATGAGTGACCTTCTCCTAGGAGCTCTGGGTCATTGTCCTTTCCATCATTACATTCATTGTTGATGTGACTTCACTCCATGTTTGATTTGAGTTTATCATCACTTTTCTTCATATATTCATTGTTTTGCTATCATCCTTGTCATTGGTTGTGATTCATCTCATTCGCTCCATCCCCTTGTTCTTTTCTTACACTAACCTATTCCAGGTTTGATATTTACTTGCATCATTCTTGTGTATCTCATTATCAGTTTGATTTGATTTCTCATCTCATTATTGATATTATACTCACATTGGACACCCTCAGGTCTATGACTCATGAACTTTTCTATACATGTTGCATTTTATACATGAGGGCATGGGTTTATTATCATTGGATATTTGGGCCTAGTTTCCCTTTATTTCTATTACCCTATCACCCTAGCTTACATTATGTCCCGTGTCTTAAGACCATCCTGAGGCCATGGGATTAGAGGTCGTCTTCGACAGCCCCTACTTGGACAGGTATTTGAGATTTGGTTGATATTTAGATATCATCATGTTTCTTCTTCTGGGAGACGCCTCTTTGATGTTTGGACCTGATTAAGTTGTGGATATAGATGATTGGGATTGCACATTTGATGATGGATGATCCGATGTTTGATTTTTTTCCGATCTACCATATATCTAATGTCATATTGGGGCATATTTCCCTTTTGGTTGAGATTTATAGATTTTCATGGAGTTGCATGATCATCTCCATTTACGAGATACACACCAAGACGATAACCTGTTTGTTATTTTATCATGATCCCCTAGTTGAGCATCTCTTGGGTCATTCAGTTAAGCCCACACTTTTTTATATTTAGATGTCCTCATGCTTCCTCTTCTGAGAGATGCCTTTTCATATGTGGATTCGTTTCAGCTATGGATTTGAATGACTAGGATCACGCATTTGATGATGGATGATTTGAGGCTGTCCGATTTTTCGATCTACCATACATTTGATGCCATATTGAGGCATATTTCCTTTTCGGTTGAGATTTGTAAAACTTCAGGGAGTCACATGATCCTCATCACTTACGAGATGCATGTCGAGTTGATATTCTATTGTTATCTTATCATGATCCCCCAATGAACTCTCTTTTGGGCCATTTAGTCAGACTCACACCTTTCAACATTTAGATATCATCACACTTCTTCTTCAGGGATACACTTTTTTGATCTATGGATCTGATTCAGTTGTCAACATGGATGACTAGGATTACACACTTGGTAATGGATGATTTGGTGCCATCTGATTTCCGACCTACCACACATCTGATGTCATACTGAGGTATATTTTCGTTTTGGTTAAGATTTTTAGATCTCCATTGATTTACATGATCATACCCATTTACGAGATACATGTCGAGTTGATGATCTGCTTTTATTTTATGATGATTCCCTAGTGGAGCATTTCTTAAGTCATTCAGTCAGGCTCATACTTTCTGATATTGTCGTGATTCTGTGATGGAGTTATCTCAAGCGTAAAGACTCCCATATCATCATTTTAGGGGAGTACATGTCAAATCTCCTATACATCCCCATTGAGTTATTCTCGAATCATCAGGACGGACTAGATGTACTAGTTGCTATACTAAGGTACATTTTCCTTGGTTACCTACATGGGGGGATGCGTTAGTTGCTATATTGGAACATATTTCCCATTTTATGTTATGGAGACGATCGTCTTCTCATAGAGTTGTTACCATTTTCTTTATTCAACTAAGGAATACTTATTCGCATTACTAGTCATAGTATCGATGATTTATGCCGATATGAGCCTTTAGAGGAGCCTAACCTTTGGGTTTTGACTGCCTCATTACCTATGACTCTTCAGTAGATCGTTATGTTGAGATGGTGACAGTTGCCCCAGGGGACTATTTTTCTTAAGTCTCCCTAGTGGATCATTCCTTTGAGATGAAGATGGGTTCCTCCAACAAAGTATTTTGAGTTAGAGATATCCAAATTATTATGATACTTCTTCAGGTTTTATGATTTGTGAATCGAGAGTTGTGGCGACACACCACACTAGGGCATATTCCCATTCATTATCACATTTTTTAGTTAGGTGTTCAGAGTCGTATCTTCAGTTTGGCGTTTAGAGCCCGTGCTTTTTCAGTTTGGCATTCAGAGCCATTGGTCAACTTGGCATTCAGATGCCACCATTATATCTTTAGTTCGATATTCAGAGCCATTAGCCAACCTGGTGTTCAGAGCCACCATTTTCTTTTAGTTCGGCGTTCAAAGCCACATTGCTAGCATTTAAAGTTGTCATTTTCTTTTAGTTTAGCATTCAAAGTCATTCTTAGCATTCAAAGCCTTGAGCTCATGACACAGAGTCGTTCTTCTCATTTATGACCTAGAGTCATTCTTAGCATTTAGAGCCCTGAGCTCACGACCCAAAGTCGTTCTTCTCATTTATGACTCAGAGTCATTCTTAGCATTCAGAGTCTTGAGCTCACAAAATAGAGTCATTTTTCTCATTTATGACCCAGAATCATTCTTAGTATTTAGAGCTTTGAGCTCACGACCCAGAGTCGTTCTTCTCATTTATGACCGAGAGTCATTCTTAGCATTCAGAGCCTTGAGCTCATGAACCAAAGTCGTTCTTTTCATTTATGAAATATAGTCATTCTTAGCATTTAGAGCTCTGAGCTCATGACCCAGATTCGTTCTTCTCATTTATGACTTAGAGTCATTCTTAGCATTTAGAGCCCTGACCTCATGACCTAGAGTCGTTCTTCTCATTTATGACCCATAGTCATTCTTAGCATTTAAAGTCATGAGCTCACAGTCCAGAGTCGTTCTTCTTATTTATGACCTAGAGTCATTCTTAGCATTCAGAGCTCTGAGCTCACTACCCAGAGTCATTCTTTTTATTTATGACCCAGAGTCATTCTTAGTCACGACCTAGAGTCATTTTCACCCTTTAAGTGTTCAGAGCCACTATTTTATTTCATGGTTGTTTAGAATCATGGGCCTTCAAATCTCTCATTAGCATTTAGAGCCACCATTTTCCTTCAGAGGTGTTTAGAACCATCTTTTCCAATTTTAGGCATTCAGAGTCATTTCTTTCATCAGTTTTAAGCGTTCAGAGTCACTCATCTCTTCCAGTTTCAGGTCTTTAGAGCCACTATCTCTCCATAGTTTGGCGTTCAGAGCCATTATCATATGTCTTCAATTTGGCGTTCAGACCCATGTCTTCAGTACAGATGTTCAGAGCCATCTCTTTTAGTTTAGGCGTTCAGAGCCATCTTTTCCAATTTAGGCATTCAGACCCACTTCAGTTTGGCATTTAGAGCCATCTTCTTCTTCAATTTTTTTCATTCAGAGTCGTTGTGCATACTCATTCAAGCGCTTAAAGTCACCATCTTTCCTCTTTTTGGCCTTCAAAGTCATTTTTCCTTAGCCTTATCATTCAGAGTCACAACTCCTGGCATTCATATTCACTAACATTGCACATCTTACATTTACAATTTTACATTCGTCCTCATTTTTCTCACCTCATTACCTTGTGCTTATCGCTTGTTCATCATGCTTTTCTAGACTTCCCTTTCCACTACACATGACACAGTCCTTTGAGTTCACAACACATATTTCAATCATGTTGTTAGGCGTCCTACACTTAGCGTTCTCATGTAGTTCATATAAGGTAGTCCCCTTTGGACGCATTCTTTCTTGTACTCCAATGTGGTTCAACCGTTACTCATCCTTGACATTGATCTTCGAGTCACTTTCAAAGACATCATAGAGAGAGTTTGGATCCATAACACAACTTTAGAGGCACTATGAGAGCTACCATTCTCTTAGGATTTTAGAGTCCCTTTTGTTCTTTGTTGGTTTGAGCAAGTTTGTGTTCTACTTGTGTACTTTCAAGAGTCTTTTTTTTTCTTTGGTAGAGTTCACTTCATTCCACTCACTATTCACACTTTCTTTTCACTCTAGTGTTCACATTCCTTACACTTGTGAACTCTACCGAAGAGGGGCATATTTGTAGACCCCTCTTGTTAGCTACCCGAGAAGAGTTGGCAGTGGGTTTTTGAAGTGGGGGACGGTCTCTGGAGGAGCCAAGCTTCATGGGACGTGTGGTAAGGATTACCAACTCGCCATGGTGGTGGTTGAGGGTGGTGACGTCTTGGCAGAACCAAGAGCAATGGAGTCGGTAGAAGCTTGGTGGAGAAAAAAACGAGCTGGTGAAAAGGGGGTTCGAGAAGGCTTTCAGCAGAGGACGTTATGGGAGAGAGAAATAGAGGAACGGAAAAACAAGACTGTGAAAAGAAGTTAAGGTAAGAACCATTTCATTTTTGTGGTAGTTGGAAGGAAGATATGGGAGCAAGGAGAGTTTTTTTTTAAAGCTGGGAAGAAAAACGGGGCTTGGAAAGTAAAGTTGTGGGGAAAAGATT
Organism: Vitis vinifera; assembly: GCF_030704535.1. Lineage (NCBI taxonomy): Eukaryota > Viridiplantae > Streptophyta > Magnoliopsida > Vitales > Vitaceae > Vitis > Vitis vinifera. The sequence goes on along the minus strand of NC_081815.1, from coordinate 10,063,295 downwards.
TTTTAGAGAGAAGAGTGATTTTGAGATAAAGAAACCGAGCTGGGAAAGTAAAAGGAGAAGGTTTTTTTTTTTTTTTTTAGCAGAGGGTTTTGGACAAAAAACAGGGAGTAACTTAAGAGAGGGTACTGATAGACGCTTGCTACTTCAAAGCTTTGATCAGGAACCATCTAAGATTTTATGTCGTTTCTATTTTCTCCTAGATGCTATGTAGGAAAGTTTTCCATGTCTTTTTAAGTGCACACAATATTTGTGTTATGTGGTGATAGTAGTCCAGTGTCAGTTTCCTTAATGGGAGCTTCAGCCAGAACCTTTTCAGGAGAAGCATGAGATATGGAAGTGGCAGCAACCATGCAAGGAGCAGCTAAAACTATATTCCTATTCCTAAAACCCAATAACATTTTTTTCCCATGTGTGATAAGCACAAATATACACAAAAGCCCCCAATTTGGTCTTATTCTGTTTTGTGTTTGTGTATCCTTTAGATTTAATTTGTTTAACTATAGTTCGAGGAAAGAAATTAACTTCTATTGTGCATGGTTATTTATAGAGCCAAATCCAAACCTTCACCCAAAACACTTGATTGCTAATACTCAAAAATTAAGTTCAATAGTCTCTATTTACTCTCAAGTACTCTCCTAGTCATACTATTCACTCTCCCACAATGCTTGATCACCTTTCTCTATATCTTCCTTTTGTAGGTTTCTTCCATCTTTATATAATTTTTTTATAGTGCTTTTGCATTTTTAGACAGTATCGAGTGTTCTATCAAGAATCAAAGTTGTTTTGAAAATTGATCTGTTTGATGTAGTTATACATTGTTATTTCTCTATCATTGAGGTATTGGATTTGGAATTTTTATTCCTTGTTACAGGGATTGCAATTACCAAGTGAAACTACTTCAGGTTTGACTATGAGAAATAGTTCGACCATGCTAGCTCCAAGGAAGGTGGTTCAGCCATCATCCAATAGTTTGCCACCTTTGGCATGCAATCTCACCACCACATTTCATCTTTTTTAATTCTTTATATTTTGATATCAAAGTTTAATTTTTCAAATTTTCAATCTTCAAATTTAATTTCTAAAACTTCTATTTTCAAATAATTTTCAAAACTTCAGTTCCTTAATTTAATCTTCAAAACTCCAATTTCTTTCCAAATTAATTTTCAAAACTCAAATTCTTAAATTTAATTTTCAAAACTCCAATTCACAAATAATTTTAAAAACTCCAATTTCTATCAAATTTAATTTCCAAAACTCCAATTCTTAAATTTAATTTTCAAAACTCCAATTCTCAAATAATTTTCAAAACTCCAATTTCTTTCAAATTTAATTTCCAAAACTCTAATTCTTAAATTTAATTTTCAAATAAATTTCAAAACTCTAGTTTTCTTTCAAATGATTTTAATTCTACTCCAGTTTTCAAATGTTTTTAATTCTACAACTTTTCATCCTTTATTAGGGTATTAGGTCAAAAAATTCTCGTTTTTAATAAACTTGCTACCTTTCCCTTTAGGTAAGCACTTTGGTAAATTTTCTTTGATTTTCAAATAATCTTTTATTTCTCTTGATTTTAAATAAGCATGAATATGATTTTCATAATTCCAAAAATAATGGAATTTGTGGGATTAATTCATGCAAAATCAATTAGGCTTCAGTGGGGGCCCTACATATGAGTTTTCTTTTCTGATTGCCAAATGTTATGCTTAATGAATATTATTTTATCCTTGTCTTTCTCTTTGATATGCGTATGATAATTTTATATTTGAACTAACATTGTTTTCATGATAACGCACTATTACTTGCTGTTAAGGTACAATTTCAGTCCCACTTTGCTTATTCTTATGCGTGATTCATTTTATTCCATAATCATTTTGGTATCTATTGATTTCCTAGTTAATTGTCATACTCGCTTCACCTTATTTAGTAGAGATCCATTTTCAGGGGCTTAAAGGGGTGCTACCGTCTTTACCGTACCTTCCCAATAAGTAACCTAACCCTCAAACCCAGGTTTTTCACAAGCCATCTTTTCCAAATAAAGAGTCACATTTAAGGTTTTCTTTCTTATTTTGTTTTCCCTTTAAAAATAAAACAAAAATAAGTGGCAACTCCAAGTTTTTTTTCAAAAAAATCAAATTTTCACTAAATAAATTAAAAAGCAAGTTTCATCATCGAGTGGGAACGCATTGTGCGAAAATACGGGGTCCACATATAGTTCTCTTAAAGTTGTTTCATGAATAAGCAACTTTATAAGGTGTGACTCCAAGTTTTTTTCAAAAAAATCAAATTTTCACTAAATAAATTAAAAAGCAAGTTTCATCATCGAGTGGGAACGCATTGTGCAAAAATACGGGGTCCACATATAGTTCTCTTAAAGCTGTTTTATGAATAAGCAACTTTATAAGTTGTCTCTTGAAGTAACACTTTTATATAATACAAGTTGTTTATCTTTAGCAAAAATTATGTATGCTTAAAAAGGAAAAAATTGTTCTCATAGAGTCAATGTTTAAGGAAGTTGTCTATCCAAATTACACCCATTAATGCAATTTGAATATTTATAATTAATTGAGTTTTTTAAAAAAAAAGTTATTTGTTTTTAAAAATAACTTTAATGTAATTATTTATATTTTAATATTTACTTTTTTATTTTATTTTTTTTAAATAAATCAATTTACACCTAAGTTGCTTTTTTAAAATAAAAATTTTCATAAAAAAATAAAAAAGTTATTTTCTTAAAAAAAAAAAAAATGGTTTATATTGAAGTTGTCATTTAAGGAGAAAACTTCATATATGAAAAGTTATATCAAAGATGGCTTTTAAAAGACAACTTCCTACATGAAAAGATATATGAAGGGTTTCTTTTAAAATGACAACATTTTATGTGGAATATAATACAAATACATTTTTTTATGAAAAATAATTACAATTTATATGGGAAATGTTTTTTTCAATGACAACTTTAGTATAAATTTATTTTTTTATTTGAATGTGTTTGATATAAAAATTGTGAAATGTGTCTCTTTAAGAGACAATTTCTAATGTGATCAAAATTATCATTTTTGGAAGGTGTACAACTTTCAAAATAACCAAAATTGTTGTAAATTCCTTGATATTTTTAATCTAAAAAGTGCTTTTTCAAAAGACACATTTAAGATAAATTTAATTTTTTTTTCGGTGTCTGACTATTATCAAAATTATAGGTGTCTAATCAAAAGACAACTCCATTATGGCTAAAATTGTCATAAGTTCAATACTTTTAATATGGAATGTTTTTTTAAAAAACATATTTAGTGTAAATTCAATTATTTTTTTTATGTGAAAATTGTGAAATGTATCACTTCAAAGATAGGAATGACAATTTCGCAGGTTTTCCGAGTCACCCGTCCCGACCTGTCCCTATTGGAACGGGTATAGGAACATGGAAATAAGGGATGGGTCGGGTTCAGGTTTTTTTTAAAAACCCGAATCGGGTTTAGGGCGGGATCGGGTTTAGTTATAATTTGACCCGCCCCATCCCGAATATGAAATTACAACTTTACCCCCCACTTATAAATATTTGCTTCCTCTTCTCATAATCTCATTTCAGGTCTTCTTCTCTCATTTTAGGGTTCCCATTCCTGTCGACGCTAAGGCTCTTAGAGGGCTTTCGTTCTCATTTCTTCCCGTTTTCTCATTTCTTCCTAAATTACTTAGGGTTCTTTTGCTTGTAAGAGGCCTTTCGTTTTCTCATTTCTTCCTAAATTGCTCAGGGTTCTTTTGCTCGTAAGAGGGCTTTCGTTTTCTCAATTCTTCCCATTTTCTCATTTATTCCTAAATTGCTTCTTCCCGTTTCACCTTAAAAGCAAAATTTTTGCTCTGAAAACCAAAATACCAAATTCGTAGACAACAAATTATTAAGGTTTCTATGGATTCCTCATTTCCAGGTAAGAAAACCTTAAGTTTTGAGGCTTTGTTAGAAATGTCTTGTTTTTCATATTTTCTAGTGCATTTTGTTCTCGTATATGCAGTTTGCAGTTTTGTTGCATAACAAATGCTTGATTAAATGTGTTTATGATAACCCAGATAACGTTTATTGAAATTTCAGAGACCTGTGTTCTCTAAAAGCATAATTCCCGAAAATACATTTGAGACGAGGATGGGATTATCAACTTTTTTGTAAACGGGCATGGGAGACACCAACTCGCCCCACCCTAGGTTTGGGACGGGGATGAGAAAAAAAATATATAATCGGGACAAAAATGGGGTAGGGGTGGCCCGTCCCATACCCGCCCCATTGCCATCCCTATTCAAAGAGATAATTTCTAGTGTGACCAAAATTGTTGTAGATTCTTCAATACTTTCAACACTACCCCTTTTTAAGGATTTTTTTTTTCCCTTTTTTCTGTAAAAGCTCAAAAATAAATCCCAAATATAACACAATGAGAGATTTAGTCCGGTGGTTGGCTAAACATCCAGGTTTGATCCTCTTCCCGTGAAGGCAAAAATAGAGGATTTAATAAGGAGTCCAGTGGTATTTTGGTGAAAAATGGGAAAAATTTGGAAACTTGGAAGGAAAGAGATGTCATTGCATTGATCGTGTCAGGCCGGCCTAATATCCGATTTCGTCCATGTGTAAGACGTGTAACGATTGGGCGCCTTTGAGTGCCCTTGGTGAGCCAATATTTATTTGTAGCAGGCCATGATCCCACACGTTTGGCTATATTATGCTGGGTTAACTAGTCAGGTCATTGACGATAGAATTTTCAGTTCTCCTGGTGCGGATCGAGACCGTTACTCGTTGGGCATACAACCAACGGAGCACTGGTGGTAGAGTGATCCATTTGTTATCCCATCTATTGTCCATCAATGGTGGACGACGGAAACAGCAAAGACGTTCCCATGCACACCACAAACATCACCTCAATGATGTGGCATGGCAAAAAAGACCCAAACGTCCACATGTATCCCTCCATGTGGACTACTGTCAAACTGTGGGGTATACAAGCAGCAGACCTGAACAAAAGCACCAGACAAAGTTGAAGAGAGGAGTCCCAAAATATAGCCTTAATGCCTCTTCAACTGACGCTGCCCCAGTATCTACCACTCTCTGATATGTTATTATATACACTGCAACTTACTTAAAATGGGATGGGATTCCCGGTTCAACAAATGGATTCCCAAAGGGATTGGTGGGATCCTCACCAATCAAGGGTTGCCGATATTGTTGCTGCTGCATCATCAAACCCTCCTCTTGTTGGGTAATGCCTGCCATTTCCACATTTGTTGAGGGAGCTATGTTGCTGGAAGCATAGAACGGATCTCGGGTACTATTTGCCAACTCAAAAGGATTAGAGCCGAGTTGCCCCATATGGTAGGTCCTGTTCTGATTTGCTCTTCCTGCAATTGCATCATCATATAGGCTGTCCAGTGTCAATTTGTCCATCCCACCAGCCTGCATTGGAGATAGAATCAGTAGATGTGTGGAAGGAACAAAAGAGTGGAAGGGCAAAAGAGACTACCAGCCTCTAACTCAAGCATATAGCAAGCAATGGATGAATATCATTTAAGGAAAGTTTGAGTAAATTAGTGGCCTGCTTGGTTCAAGAAATAGCACCTTCTCCTTGATACTTGAGTGAGGTTACAAGTAGAAAAACTAAATCAAAGCCAGTCCTTAAAGAAATCTCACAACTCTAATTGAAGAGACATCAAACCGCGAAAACGTTATAGGCCTTATGAAATTTGGGCTTCTTGCCTGGTTATCAATCTAAAAGAATAATTTCTATTACCTACGGATATCTCTGGCAGCTAAAAAAAGAATGCAACAGGGAAAATATTTGGAATATAAATTTTTCTTTTTGCCAATTAAGCATTTTGTTACCCATGGAATTGCCTCCATTGACATCCACATCCACATGCGCAGTACACAAGTAGTGAGATGCCTATCAGTGGAACCTAGCAGCACTTCATTTATGAAGTTACAAGAAAACAATGTCTTTTTTTTTTTTTTTTCTCAACTCTATGTCCTGCAGTGCGGGTCCAAATTAAATCTTCTCTAGGCTGTCATAAATAGTTCACTTTCTAGATATGGATCTTATATGATTTGATGTATATGACCACTTCTCAAACTCATACTTTCCAACAAAATTTCACCAAATATTTGAGAGATCTTTGTTAAATGATTTCAGGAGACTAGCAAAGAACTTGGAAATTGGAAAAAATTAGGATATTTATGTTTGATCATTCTGAGAATTTTAACCTAGCCTATCATCAAGTATAAAAATAATCAAAGATACTCATAACTCCTAAAAGATGTTTATTCTTGAATCTTTCTCAAATCACATTGAACCCCCAAACTACTGTCTCAAAGGATCTGCTGATTGATTCCAACATATTGAAAACAGAATTTGAAACAAACAATCAAAGTAATATAACTTGTTTTTGAATTGAGAAAACAGTTCATCTGATGAACTTGCCCATGAATACAACAATTATTAGTCCAAATATTGACCTGAAAAAGACACTTTTCATAAAAAAAGAACAAGGATGAAATATACATAACCTCAAGAATGAGACATGACAGCAACCAATCAATGGCTGAACCACTAGCTTCAACTAACATACAAGAAGTCAGACAAATAAATGGCCTGCAACAGAGGCCATGGACAAAAGAGGTTGAGGAAGCTCACTGAAGCATAAACGGGCTCTAAACAGAAAAAGACAGACCAAGGAAATGTACACAACTTGAGAATTGGTTTCATTTGAAGGGCATAGATGTTAAAATGGGATATGACCCTTAAGGGAAAATAACTGACAAAAATTGTGCATAAATTATCTGAAACAAGACCTAGATGAAGTGAAATTACACATGTTACATAACAGTTAGGACTAACCAATTTACTCTCTGCGACTGCAGCTCCACTAGAGCTTGGAGCTGTAACAAGGGCAAGCTCCCAGCCAGTAGTTTGACATGACAGATTCAGTCCATTTGCAGAATTTGATGGATTTTCTGACAACATGAATAAATTAAATTAGAAAACTAATAATTGAACACCAATTGAAAATATTAAAGAAAATATATCACCAGATGTAAAAATCGCAACTCCAAGAGCATTTTTTTCATCCAATTCAGATGCTTCCTTGATTAACTCATCCAAATCCTGGTAAAAATAAAATTTTTGCCAAGTAAAATTATAGGTATCCAACAATATTCTATTATACAATGTCCTTCAACTAGAGAAACCCTTACCAGAAGCTCAGTAACCTGCAGCTTGGCTGCAGCCTCAATTTGGTCGCTCCTTGGGGGTTCAGGTGATGTCAAAGATGGATCTAATATTTCTTCAACATCAAAATCTTGTTTTTGATCACTCACCCGATTATCTTCACGAATAGCATTTTTTTTCAAATTAACTTTCACATCATTAGTCTGATGACAAAAGAAGATGGTAAATCCATGGGAATCAGAACTGTGCTAAAAGAATGCATTACATATTGAACTTATCAAAAAATAGACAAGCAGCATTTCACTGTTTTCAATTATGACATCCCCTCATGCATTATGGACCAATTAATAAAGAAAATATAGGTCAGTTTTTATTCAGTTGGTTCACAACTGCAAACAAAGGTTTTCTTAGCCAGATTTTTTTTCACCTCAAGTCCTGTTGTGCAGTCTATTATTTAAAGGAAATTCCTTTGTGAGTGCAATTTTTTTAAAAGAAAAATGTTCAGATTCAATTCCCAGGGCAAAGTAGACAAAAATTTTCTTGGTAGTTTAGGCTGAGAAATTTCACAGGTCCCCAAAATATCTTCTAGAGTGAATTGCTGACAAGTTTAAGGTTTGAGTTGGAATATTTCAATCAAATTCACATATTCTATTGTAACCTCTTTAAAACTCAAAAACTTTTTCATATATTCCACCTTGAATGGAAATGTCAGAACCTTCTTTTGCTCTAAATAACTGGAGAATCATGTACATATATATATATATATAAAAGAAAGAACACAATTGGAGTAATTGCTTTTCCCAATGTGAAATGGAAGTGTGTGTGTGTGTAGCTTTCATTTGTCACATTGGGAAACGTAATTTTAGGCATTCTAATATTTTTCTTTCATTTAGATTTATGCATGCAGTTTCCAAACACAAACAGCTATTTACAGACTGCAGTGATCCAAAAGCTTGTTTGAGTATAGAACGAAGCTAATGATCTCCTCCTGATCAAAAAGCATGAAGACATACCGGGTAAGTTATTGGTTGACACGCTAAAGTGCATGGAGTATCTTTCACATATTCTTCCATGGCTGTCATAAATGTGGCAGGAGGCTGCAATTTGATGTGACACATACAATATAACAAAGTCAATTAGAACTAGGACATAAACAACCAAGGAAACTGCAGATGATCTTTCAAGATCAAAAGAAACAGAGCTGGGGCTAAATATCTGGAACAAAGGGGCCAAAAACCTGCTCAATTTTAACAAACTGCACTCGTCCAAAATCAAGGCCTCTGCAGATCTCAAAGAACTCAGATAACTTCTCTGCCTACAGCAACGATAAGGTATTGCATGTCACATTAAGTTATGCTCATTTTGTTAAGGGGTCAAAACTGTTACAACACCAGTCCCACTGAGGGGATTAAATACACACAAAAACACATTGTATACCTGATTCCCTGCCTTCTGATAAATTTCCAGTGCCCTGACAGCATCATGCTTTTGCATCTCAAAATACTGTCATGGAATAAAAAGTGATTGTCACCTTTATTTTCATTTTTGGAAAATGGTGAGATAGACAAGCAACCATCTGATCACAAAAGATAAGACCAAATCCCACCTTATCAACCAAATTGAGAATTCCATTAGTAATTGCACCATAGAGCTTAACACATTCACCTGCAAGCTGAAACAGGAAGACCATGAGAAAGGGAAAAATCAAATGAAACAAATTACCACAATTGAAGTTATTGCACTTTAGGTAGTTCCTTACAATTGAAAGGGCATATTGGATCAATTTATTATAGACTGCTGCCCCCTCTGGCTGCACAAATGGCTGAAAGTCAATGCTTCCTCAAGAAAAATATAAATTATATGCTACTACTATTTTTCTCATGGAATGCTGACAATAACAGTAATAACAATAAGAACCATAATGATAGTATTAAAGCCAATGGCAATAGTAATACATAAGCCTATCAAAGAAATAGTAATAGTGATACAGAAATATAAGAAAAGGATATTTAAACAAAAAAAAAAAAAAAGAAGAACAAGAATAAAAGAATAAAAGAAACAGAAATAGTGCATGTTATCACCTGGCAAGCAAGCAGGCGAAATAGAAGTTGTTGCAAAGCAGGTAATTGCTCAAGCAAGTCTGGTGTATCAAGCTCCCTAGTCCTCTGTTGTACATTATAAAAAGGGGAAAAAGTTGGCCCTTTATTTGCATAATCATTCGAATAGTTGGTTATGAAACAAAAAAAAAAAAAAAGTACAAATACCATAGAAAGATGGTTTAGATTCTAGAAAGGTTTTGTAACTACCAGCATATGCATGAAATTTAGATTAAAAGAAAATTCTATTCTGCTCATATAATCCAACTCATTCTTGCTTCCCTTGTAAGATCTTGGCCCAAATACCTATAATCTAAGCAGCCAAAGCTGTGGTTTGTTGGCTTGTACCTAGTACTCCCACACTTAGAACTAGACAGAGAATCAAAAGCAGAATTGCCAAAAACTCACCCACCTAGTGTCCAGAAGTTGCATGCCTCCTATATATTTCAATCAATGGAGAGGGGAAGCAATTAATTTATTAGAACTAATTTGGTTAAACCCTTCAATAGCACCATAACATTGACATTTGTGCACTGGTGTGCTAATTGGCAAAGGCAACACCCATGAAATGAAACTGGCTCTTATGCTGTGACCTGGAATAACCTTTTCTCTATGGAGGAAAGAAATAGCAATTTCTCCCTATGGAGCACCTAGGAAAAAGAAGATTTAGTTGAAAATATCAACAAATCTTGTAGAATCCAAAGAAATTTTTTTATATATGAAAAAAAAAAAAAAGACAAGAAGAAAAAAAAAAGATCAACTATTCCAATTTTTTTTTTTTTGATAAGTGCGCTCAACTATATTAAACGAGGCAAAAAGTCACAAGGCATACAGGACGTATACACAGTAGCCAAACCAACAACCAACACTCACCTCCCCTTAAGGAGCGGCGAGCCATTCCAAAAAACCTATAAGCGAAGAGGACTCCTCTCCCATATACACCCTAGCCCAACTCCACAAGTTACAAACAAAAGAATTCTTTAGCTTCTGAATAGCTAGAGAGCCCCCCCTGAAAGCTAATCTATTTCTCTCCTTCCAAACCGTCCAAAAAATACACAACGGAATGGAAGTCCAAATCCTTTTCCTCTTTCTCCCCACAAAAGGGCCCCTCCAACTGACTAACATATCTTTGACTTTCTCTGGGAACACCCAATTAGCCCCAAACAAGGCCAGGACAATCTCCCAGAGAGCCCTTACAACTGTACAGTGTAAAAGTAAATGATTTACATTTTCCTCTTCACAACCACATAAAAAACACCTGTTAGGAAACTGCCATCCCCGTCTTTGAAGCTTGTCCAAGGTTAAAACTTTCTCCCAAGACGCTTCCCAAGCAAAAAAAGCAACTTTGGTTGGAACCTTATCCACCCAAATGCCCTTTTTCGGGAAGCTAATGACATTAGACCCTGCCAATAGCTTGTAGGCATCTCTAATCCGAAAGAGGCCGTGACTCTCTCCTTTCCAAATCACTGCGTCCTCTTCAAGAGAAGTCCTCAAAACCCTCAACAACTGCAGCAGCTCTCCTAAAGCATCCAGCTCCCAATCATTAAGGTTTCTGGAGAGTCTTATATTCCAACCTCCTTGGCCGAGGCTAGAATCCCACATCTCATTTACCGAGGCGTTCCTTTGGACTGCCAATTCAAACAACTCTATCAAATTTTAATTGTGGGAATAGTGGATGTAATCCTTATTCAATGGGTCAAGTCCACTCTTTCTTCTGTTAATTTCTAAGCTATAATGCATTTACCATAGACAAATTGAAATCTTGGATCATGCCAATATGTATGGATGGTACAACTGCCTAAACAAGAGTTCTTTAACAGAGAACAACCAAAGCTTATTTGCTAAATAACAAATTATTAGTTCAACTAACTAAATAAAATGCATAAACCTTTCTCTTTGTCTCATTCTCTCAATGAATTATTAGATGGCATCCTGATGTAGGACAACCCTAGGATGGTTGCCTACACTCAAGGGTAGGTGGGCTACGGTTTTATTTTTAGGGTGTAAGGAGAGGAACAAGGAATAAATTTTATGGTAGAGAAAAATATAAGATAAGAAATAAAGAGAAAGAAAAAAACAACGAAGAAAAGATCGAAAACCTTAGAGTCTCGCTAAAGCCTTCTAAGAGCTTCACCTAGAAGAAAATCAATGGAGTCTCATCATTGAGGGTTGCAACTTTGCAATGAAAGAAAACATAATATTATTAATATCAATTCATCTCTTTGATTCGCATTGATTAGCCTATTTATAGGTTTCTCTAAGAAATCCAAAGTCTACAAGGACTCTAATAACCTATTATGATTCTAATTTTTATTATAACATCCAAAGTCTACTAGGACTCTAATAACCTATCATGATTCAAATTCTAATTATATTATAACTTAACTAGCTAATCCTAATTAGACTCCAACAAATATTAATCCTAATTTAATTCCAAGTAATACTAATCCCAATGTAATTGCAACTAATACTAATTCCCTTTTTTTATATATATCTTGGAGATTCATCCTCATCACATCCCCTCTCTGAAAGATCATTTATAACAAGGGGAACATCTTTCTAAAAGACAAGATGTGGGAATACCTTCTCATATACCAATTATTTATATAATTTTTTTTAAGTTAGTGTGAATGTCTTTCCATCATATACTCCCAACTCAAATGCTTCAAATCCTCCCTCGAATTCTTGCTATTCCAAAGATGGTAAAGAATGAAGATAGCTAAAGGAAATGGTAAGTGTTTTGAAGTGGAGGATGAGTTCAAAAATTGAACAAACAAGATTTAAATTATAATACTTTCATAAAAAATAAGGTTAGGAGCTTAAGGGGGGTTAAAACCTTTGTTTTAAACCAATTGACTTGAGTATTGATTGATTCCACTGAAGGTGATAGATCAATTGTCACCTAGAATGTTCTAGTCTTATATTAAATCAATCACGTTTTGATCACAACATATCAAATTTCATCATTTTCTTGATTTAAGCTGTTGGATTAGGTTTGAATCCCTACTATTTAAACACATTTCCAGATTAGGGATTCATTGTTGTGAGAGCTAGCTTGCCTCCTTGAGCCTCAAAACCTTTGCCAAATTTAGGGGTGTTTATCTCTAAGTAAAGTTTATGGGGTTTTTAGATGAAAAATCTCTTTCTTGTGGAAAAAAATGATTTTTATTCATTGCATTTATAACAAAATGATACCGTATTTATAATGCACAATCTTACAAAAATTAGGAAACTAAATTACACAAATTAGAAAGTAGCTATATTGGAAAATAGGTGAATTAACTAAGTTATATTAGCAAACCTATCAATATTGATGTTTTATGCTTAAATGATCATATATGTAGGCATCTAGATTTCTTCTAAACTGCCTAGTGCTAATTGCTCATTGTGTTGTTTTTATTGGTTATATTATTGAACACCTACTCCTTAAAGTTCTTAAAATTGATTTTTATTTATTTTTTTATTTTTTTATTATTATTATTTTTTTACATCAAGCCAAGAAATCAAGAAAAAAAAAAAAGACTTCAAAGAGATGGCAAGAAGATTTCCTGAGAGGCAATCAAGACAATACATCAAACCAAGAGGAAATTAAGAAAGCAAAAATTTCAAAGAGATGGTATCGCAAGATCATTTTTCTAAGGTCTCTTTGTAAGGTTGTTAGTGTAATAGGTTCATATCGTATTAATTTTTTATTTAAGCATTAAGAATCATCCGAGCGCCTAAATTGATTTTATTATTTTCAAAATTAAATGAAAAAACTTTATAAATGAAAACTACATTTGATTAGTGTTTCATGGTTAAAAAGGTTTTCAAAATGTTAAGGAGTTTATCTAGTCAAGTTTACCTAAGGATTTTGCTCTAAAGATGCAAAAGTTTCAAAAATTATAGAACTCATTTATGCTTTTTTTTTTAATATTTTTTTTATAAAAAATGAGATTAATTATTTCAAGGATAAAAACTCATGTTGTTACATGCATTTCATCATTAAAAATGGTTTTCCAATCTTAAGTTTTCTTATTGAAACAATATGAGCCATTAAAGATTACTTATGGTGTATCAATTTCTTACATTTTATATATAGTTGACTAGTGGTTGACCCAACTGATCGACCGCTTAGGTCAACTGATTGACTTAGCCTTGAAGTGTTTCAACATGTTTTTGGTGGTAGCCACCAGTTGAGCTAAAAGCTCGACCTGTCAAGCCACTAATCAACCACCACAGTCAACCATTCAAGGTTTTTGCTTCCAACAATCACCTATTGTACCTTCAGACCAACTACTATGCAACCAGTAAACCACCAAGGTCAATTGATAAACTATCCATGTCAACCAATCATGTAAACTGTGCCTAATGGCTAGTTTACCTATGCAACTCTTATACAAGGCTTCTATACTTTTGTTGTTGAAAACAAATGTTTCAAACTATTCTTCAATAGTTTGTTGAGCCTTACAAATTTATTTTGAGTGCATTGAGCATTCTTTCTTAATGCAACTTATCAATTCTAGTTTCACCTTGTATCTATTTGAGCTTTAACATGTGCTAGGATATTGTTAGATCAAATTTATCCATTGTATCTTTATGAGTGAAGAATATAAGTGTTAGGTATCATTTAGGGATTCTTAAGTATAGCGTATCATTTGAGGGGTTGTTCAAGAGTGAGGCATCTCTTGAGGAATTGTTGGAAGTTCCTTGAAACTTAGAATCTAAGTGTCCAAAGCTATTAAAAAAAAAAAAAAAGTGACCATCACCCCTCACCCCCTCCCCCTCTTCCCTCTCTTTTAGGTGATTGCCTTAGGTTGAATTAGCATAAACCCAACAAGAACTAGCCATGGACTGCTTACCCAATCAGCCATGGAGCATATGATGTATTGGTCTTATCTAAAGTGGTTGAGCTTGCCCCTTGCCTTTAGGAATGTGCGCACATGTTGAGACCACTCTAGATAGTTTTGATTATTAACTTTGAATGAGAGTTGAAGGTTTTGATATTCTTCGATAGATGATTGATTCCGGAATGCAACACTTAAGGTCAAATTTTCTAAGATTTTCAACATAGTAGTAGTGGAATAGAGACAAATCAACAGTAAAGAAGATTGTTAAGAAGAACTAACCAGTGACGAAAATGAAGGCCATTTGAGGTAGAAAATAACAAAAATAAAGGCCACTTAAAATTGGCAATAATGAAAACCATCAAGAAAAATTAGAAGAGAACTTAGAAACCTTGAACAAGCTATGATACCATGTGGAAAAGTATAGTTCTTATTCATTAAATTTCTAACAAAATGATACAATTTTTTTACTGTACAATCATAAAAAATAAAAAAAATAAAAAGAAAAAAAAAAGTAGAAAAATAAATTTCAAAAAATCATAAAGTCAATTCATTTCTAGAAATCCCCTACCCTACATATAAAACAGGGAAATATGCAGTATACTATCTCAACAAGGGAATTAATTCCTTGGTATTTTCAATCAAATCTTTGAAATTAGGTAGTTAGTTCCTTGATATCTTCAATCAAATTCCATAGTTAGCTCCTTGGTATCTTCAATCAAATCGTCAACATTTCTAAAGAAAAATTTTCCTTCAAAAAAGGTTCAGTGAATGTTTCTCTTCATCCCTACTTTTGTTTTCATCATCTTTTGGGGCAAAATTCAAACATCTTCTTACATGGGTAACAAGAAGTGGCCAAGATCATGTTTGGTGGTGATTTAAAGGGGCATTACATGAAGATGATAGGAAGCTAAGTTTCCCAAGGTACTAGACAAGCGGTCTAGAAAACTTGTCCTCATTATTTTCCTCATAGTGGATGTTACGATTGTGATTGGCCCATGGTTTTGGGTCTCTTCAAAGATTTTTCACCTTCTATCCTTGTGTCTATGTTTTGCTTATTCTCTCAATTCTCTTTTAGATCTCAGTTTTGATTTCTGTTATAGCTTAAACCTCATATTTGTGGATAAGTTTTTGTTTGCCATGTTGGAAGAGTGTTCATATCATTTGCTAGTACCTCGCATATATTAAACTTTTTGGGAGAGTGTTGTTGCATCATTTCTACATGTAGTTTGTTAATTTACTGAAACATTGAGAAGAGAAAAATAGGGGAAGACTACATTTGTGGATCACTTCACTTTTTTTGAAAATTTTATAAGGCACCTATTCACACCCCTTTTCCTCATCCGCACCCTCCTCTCTTTTTTCTCTCTCATCAGATGCTAATCCATAATTGATATTCACTTATAGTTAGTACTTAGTAGGATAATTAACGGATGCCATTCTTTCATAGATTTTTGCTCACAAAAACAAAAGCTTGCAATATCAATATATATATGTACATATAGATGGACAGATAGGTAGTCAATATTATCAAATACTGAGATTAGAGAAAATTCTTAACTATTTTGAAGATGAAAAGTTGTGTGGCTTGATAACTCGAATTTCTCTTATGCTAATGCAACATTCTATCTAGGTGGAGTCAAGGTTCAGCTCTAAGGAATGGCAGTTCCAAAAGCAAGATCCTAACCTAAAAAAGGAGATTCTTGCTACTAAATTCTAAATCTACCAAAAAAGGAATAAAGAGAAAAGAAATGAACAAGAACACAAGGATTAGAAAAATTATACTAAAAGAAATTTTATTTGATGCATGCTTGGATATGTTGGTCAAACCAATCAGAGCATGGTGCCACCCAGTTGTTCTATCTTAGATTTTGCCAATAGTAAAATTAGTATTTCAGTTTTCACTATTTATCTAACAAAAAGACACCATAAAATGTATGAAAATATATCATTTTAGAGTTCAGGCTCATGCTTGTGTGGTCTTTCACTCTCCACTCCTGCTCTCTATATGCTCTTGCAACTAATCCAATAATTACTGCTACCATGATTTTTCTATGCCATTTTTTCAGACATAAAAATAGTTTTTCTTATACTATTACACTTATAAAAATATTTGTTGTTTTAAGATTTAAGTTCTAGCTAAAAATATAAGTTCCTCTTTATTTAAAAAAACTTTACAATAGTTTCAATTACTCACTCTCTTCCTGAGAGCTAAGGTTCCTAGAAACAGATACTAAGTGAAACAGCTGGTTTGTAAGGCCTCATTGAGATATCTTTTTCATTTTTCAATAGATAATGAAGCAAAGAAGCCGTTCAACCTTCTACTCTGGAGATTACCATTTCAAGAAGTTAAGTCATGCAAAATTTAATAAAGTTCATTAAGTAAACAAATAGGCCAAGTTCTACAAGCAGGAAAGTGAATATATTATATATGTGGTATCATGGAATACGCAGAATTTAGGCTGAGTAACAGTAAATGACATAAAAGTACAATCAGAATCAATTTGCAGAGCAAAATGTTAGTTCAATTCATATACCGAGTGATATGTCTGAATGTCATATTTCAGCAAACGGAAACATTCCAGATGCTCTTCCAGATATAAAGCATACGTACGAACCCATGCAGAATAATTCCATGCTAGACACCAAGAAACCTCTCCAAGGTTAGTTCCTCATGTGACAAATATTCCATAATAAAATAATCTAAAAGAACAGGGAATACCATTGGGACCCGAATCATCCTTGAAATGAGATAGGTTCAGCATAAGGGCTCTGTTCTGGCTATAATTAATAAACTCTTCACGAAACGTAGAATCAATCTCCCTCATTGCCCGATGCATAACAATTAAAGTTTTCAATGCAACCTGATTAAAATATCAGAATCAAGACTTTTGACCACAAATTACACATTGAACATACACTTTGTTTTATGCGTCTAGCTCTCATGCCTCCTTGTGTGGTAAAAAGTCTTCCAACTGTTTCTACTGTTGGCCTAGTAGACCTTATCCCCAAACAAAATTTTAACCATCTAAACGCATATGCATCAAATGCTTCATGGGGTCCACAAAAATTATACCAAGATTTACAGTTCATTGGAATAAATGTTTGTATAAGCAATGCCAATGGGATGCTGACACATAATTAAAGGTACCACTGGGAACCATATGCTGAGTTTAGTGTATAGTTATATGCATTTCCTTAAATATCCCTCTATTTTTTTTATCCAAATGAAAATATCAAAGAAGGAAAAAGATAAGAAGAAAATATTACCCACATAGGTAACTATATTATTCATCTTATGAAATACATAACTAAGAAAATCTAAGAATGGATTCTAAATTCACGAAAATAATAATTCTAAGAAAGACCACAAGCAAATTACCACAACAGAAGCATTCTATATTTTCCTTATCTTCCAGTATGTCACTCGATTCAAGTTAAAAGGTGCTATATGGAAAATTGGAATAACAAAGAAAATGTGGGCCAAAGCACTGATAGAAGACTTGCTGTGCAGGGAACAAGGCAAGGATAGTGAAAGACAGATACAGGAGGCAACCTAAAGCAAAAATTTTCGTGTTTCTAATACGGTTAAAAGAAATAATTTATCGAAAGAAAGGTGAGGGTGTGGAGATATCCCCATAATTTTCTTAGGCCCATCTTTGCAATTTGAGAGGGATAGTTTGTCAGTCATCAAGATTGAGTAAATTTTGCTTCCCTGCTTTGAAGTGGAAAGGGGCTAAGTTGTAAAACCATGGAGATTAGGTAAAGGAGAAGCATCAGGAGGCTCTGATGGTGAGGCTTGTTTTGAAAGGAAAGGTTGAGTTGGGTTGAAGGGGTTCAGGCTATGCCTCCCATTGAATCTCCTTGTGAAGTGGATCAAGTTTTGGTGGCGCAGCCCCATGATCAGCAGATTAGGTCTGTGAATAGCAGAATCAGCATTTTCTTGAGGATGGGACATAGGGCTAGGTTCTTAAATAAGAACAAGTTTGGCTGTTCTTCGGGTCTCATTCTAAAGGTGTTGAAGAGGAGGCTATGATCCTTTTCAAAGCTATTGAGAAGAGATGAGGCAGCATTGTTCCAATGACCTTAACAAAGGCATTTGGTGACAAGTTTGATAAAGAGAGGGAATTTCCCCATCTGCCCTCATTGGTGGCTATGATAATAAAGGGGATTGAGGAATTCTAAGTAGAAGGAGATGAAGGAGAGGTTTGACCTATTTATGCTAGTCTCTCCCATCATGGAACTCGGTGTTATATCTTTGAATGTGAGCTGTCTTAACAATGAGAACAAAAGAAGAGTGGTGGAATCCTTTTAGTAAGTCCAGAAAGTAGAGTTGGTTTGTTTGCAAAGGACTAAGATGGACTATATTTCCAAGAAAGTGATAGAAGCATTGGTGAGGGCCAGTTTTTGGCATAGGGCTTTCTTAATTCCAGAGGTTGAGGAGTTAAGAAGGTTGTGGACAATGGAGATTGAAGCTTTTTTTTCCTTCTATCACTTTAGCAATTGTGAGGATGGCTTCATTTGGATTTCTACAAGGGTTAATGGTCCCAGAGGTTTTTCCAGATTTCCAGGGTTGCAAGGGGATCTGCTTTCCCCAATCTCTCTGTGATTTATTTCTACAGTAACAGAAGGCGACTTTATTCATGATTTTAAGGTGGGGACAGAACCAAGGGTTTGAAATTTCTTGCTTCTTATTTGGTAATGATACCTTTTTATTTTATGAGGCAAAAGAGGAGCATTTGTTGTTTCCTTAGGTGTGTCCTGTTCTTTGAAGTTATTCTTGGGTTGAAAGTTAAACCTGAGAAGAGAGAGCTTATATTGGTTACAGTTGTGGATAATCTGGACATTTTGGCTTCAATTCCAGGTTGTAATGTGGGTCTACTATCTGGGCATGTCACTGGGATCTTGAGCTAATGCTATGTCAGTTTTGAAGTCAGTCAACAAGAAAATTGGCAGAAGGTTAGCATCTTGGGAGAGACAGTATCTAAGGGAGGGAAGTTTTATGCTAGCTAAGAGTACCTTTTGGGTTCAACTCTCTCACCATGTATTGCCAATTTCAACGTTGAATAGTTTAGAGAACCTTCATAGAGATTTTTATGGACAGGATGAAATCAAGTAAAGCTCAATTAGTCAAATAGTTGACTGTTTTCTCTGCAAAGGAAATGGAAGGCCTAGAAATCTGAAGCCTACTTGCTACCATTAAGGCTTTGCTATGGGAGTGGCTTTAGATGTTGGCATCTAATAGATATGGTTTGCAAAGGATGGTGGTGGTGTGCAAGTTAGTCAAGACAGGGTAGCTAGTGCTCTAGGATCAGTAAGGAGCAAGAGAAGAAGCATATTAGAAAAGTAAGGAAGAAGAGGAGGTGTTTATTCCCCTCTTTTTTCAATTAAAATATAATACACTATTATTGCACAATAATAACCCCTCATGCTCAAATTACAATACCCTCAATAGTAATCTTTAATAATTTGTTTTTGTTATGTTTGCATCACATTAGGAATGAATATAGAATGAAGTTATTGTATGACCTGTGGTCTGTTGAGAGTCTTAAAAAGGATTGTTTGTGGCAGTAGATAACTTCATGTAGATGGAGGAATAGGTCATTGGATCCCAAGGTTTCTAAGAATGCTCCACAACTAGGAGCTTGAGCTGGTAGTACTAGTAGCTGTCATGTCAAGCATTTCAACCATAAATGTTAGAGAGAATAAGGAGGACAAGGTGATTTCAAAGCTTCCATTTTTAGTCTTATGCATAAAGTTTTTTAAGGAGCTCTCTAGAGGATTCCCTTTCCTGTCAACTGGGATGTGGAGTTCCCATGCCACTTCAAAGCTTGGTGTTTTTTTTTTCTTTGTCCTGTGTGGGGAGTTGTATGGGAGAAGATCCTTACCATTAGCTGATGGGAATATCCTGGTGAATTGATGCAGCATATGCAATCAGAATGAGGAATTGGCAAATCATATTATTCATTGCAAACTGGCTCCTAACCTGTGGGCTGTTCTTTTCTCTATCTTCCATGTTTTCCAGGCTTTTTCTTAGTCAAAGAAGGCATCAGGCAAATAACTATCCTTGGTAAGAGGCAGAAAAAAGTATAAAGAATGGCCCCTTTTGGTTTAGTTTATAGAAGGAGCAGAACAGAAGAATTGCTGAAGGCCCAAAACTTTCTGGTCTCAATATTAAAAACCTATTTCTCAAATTCCAGTTGTTTGGCCTAAGAAGTTGTCAGTGGAAGGAGCTTGCCCTTGTTGGACTATATTTTTAGGTTAAGGATAGCAACAGCCTAAGATCTCTCTTTGTTTGGTCTTGTGACATTCTACTTCCAGAGTACTTCTGTTACACCCTCCTTGCAGCATTTCATAACAATTTTCCTTTTATCTATCAACCTGTCACACAAAATTACGAAGCAAGAAGAGATAGCTAGAAAAGAAGGAAACTAAAATCTACAATACTTTCCCTTTTTCAAATGATTAATATCTACATAAGCAAATGGAAAAGTCATAACTGACACAAAGAATTGTGATCACAAGAATGATGGTCCCTGCTCCTCACATGCAGACCCATGACTCTCGTTGTAGAAGGTCCAGATGGATTGTAGATAATTGGAAAAATAAGTAGATGGAGGAAGGACTTGAAACTGAGACCCCCAGTTAATGGAGCCCTAATACTATGTTGAGTTACCAATTTTCCCAAAAGTTTAAGTTGTTAGAATTTGGACCCACAATAAATAATATGCTCTAATAATCCCAATATAGAGCCAGGTGTAGGTGGAATTCCTTTAGCTGATTGGTCTGATTAGTTATAGGTCAATGTCCTTACTAGATGAGCAATTCATGTCTTTGGGGCTTAACTGCAAGTGGGCATTGCTTTGGACTATTCATATTTATGGTTCCTCAAAGAGCTCAAAATGATAGGATTTTAGTATAGTTTTATTATTCAAGCAAGGCCTTCCCTGCTGTTTGAGTGAAGGAGAATCAACTATTGCTCTTATAAAAATCTACCATCAATGGAATCTCTTCCAATGTCTAGGAAACAAAAAAATTCTTTATTGGTTGTTCATCTGTGTGATGGAAGTATACAGCATGTATCAACATCTAATTGAAAGAGATTCTTTACTTTGAGATCATTTCTCAATTTGTAATTAGTACCCTTAAAAGGGCTAATTAATGGTCTTTTTTTTTAATAGTCGCTCCTGCTAACACGTGGTGTGCTTGAGGGAGAAGTTGTGCACGCATGGTTTTCCCCAACTGTATGAGGTGGGACTAGTAGGTTTCCACATTACAAATTTTTTTTTTTCTCTAGTGGAGCAGATTCAGTACTTCATTGATTTACCATAATTAAGTCTCACCACTTTGAGAAAAAAAAAACAAAATTTATGCTAAATATAATTACATGGAATTGAAGGAGAATACCAATTCACTTTATCAATTTATTTCCAATTAATTTCAATAAAAAGTTGATAAGACAAGCATGTCAAAGTAGATATATCTAGGTGTTTATGCATTTGCGAGCAAGCATGAGTTTATCAATCTACCAACTTAAGCTTCATTTGGAAATGGCATTTGTCATGCTGGATTCTGATATTTCTTAAGTTCCCATGACACTCAAATAACACTTCTTTAATAGAAATGTCTCAAAAAAATTAAAAAATAAAGTCAAACAATAAAAAATCAGAAAGTAGTACTTCAAAGTCGCAATGTCTTCAGAAGCTTACAGCCCAATTTTGTGTTTTGGCAAGACGCTTAGCAAGAGCTTGTATGCAATAAGCAACATCAGCCCTAGGTGTTGAGGATGAAAGTGCACCAAAGATAGCTGAAAAAACAAGAACAATGTTTTAGAACTTAAAAGGGTTACTTGAAACTCAACCAGAGAAAATTGACACACTAGAGGCAACATTTGAGACAAATTATGTAAGAGGTTATCCAAAAAGTTCCAAATCAAAAAGATTAGAATTTTGAGTACCTCATCCCTGTCAATTTCACCATAAATTCAACTTTTGTTTTTTAGGTTCTATAATTATTCATTGAGTCAAAGACCTTTCAAACTAGGCAAACAAAATAACAGAATTTCCCCAAATTAGAGGCCAACTTGAATTCTCAGACTTGGGGATACAGTCCAACAAAACATCTATGCTAAAAACACAAAGAGAAAGATGTCTCCAAATTGCATATTGAAAAGAAATCCTTACTTCTTATATGCTTCTCCTTTGCCAAAACTTCATCATGGTTTGTGGCCTTAACAATAGCAATATCCAGCGCCTGGAATACACGAGTGTCACTTTATAGTACTGTCGAAAGCTAAGAGTATGATGAATTAAGTTTTCAGCTGTAAAATCACCTTGTAGCCACTATTAACTTTTGCTAGTCCAACTTTTGTGGAGTCCTTCAAAGCTCCAATAGCTCTTCTTAAGCTTTGCTGTGTGCTACCACCTGCTGCCATTCTGTTTCAAGAACATATTCATCTAAACCCCAATGAAGTTATTCCAAACGACCTGAAAGTTGGGGAGTAATATACATTGTAAATCAATGTCATCCTTACTATTCACTGTGTTATATATTATTTTGACTACCACATGATCTCAAACATTTGTCGATAAGTTAACACCAAAATCTAATGGTTCCAAATTGTACTTTCCATGGAATGTATAAAGGTACATTCTATGTGAGGACTCTGACAAAATTCATGCATAAACACCCCTCGTATTTCCAAAAAAATTACAGTTCACGCTATTCTGTTATTTTGAGAGCTCATTAGCCTAATTTTACCAATTCCCTCCAATTTGGTATTTTTCCAATTAAGCTCTTCTCTCAAATTTATGCTTAACTGTCACAATTCTCACATTTTTAAGAGGCTATATCAGAAAATCTCTCTCTCTCTCTCAATAACAGTTCCAAATCACTTACAATGCATGAATGCCCCTGATATTTCTGAAAAAATTACAAGGCACACCATTTTTTTCCTTTGGAGAACTTATTCACTATGAAAAAATAAAAGAAAAAGAAAAAAGAGATAGAATGAGGGAAAAAAAAACCATTTTCCTTTATTTTGGGATTTTCCATCCCCGTCCTTCTTAGATTAGCCCTCGCATTCAAATTTAAATTTGATTGTCACAATTCTCACATTCTTTCAATTCCCGCATTCATACACATACACATACACATAAAAATGCTGGCTCAAAACTATATTCACAATCATCGCATTACTGTGATCGAGTAACAATTCCAAACCACTCACATTCATACACAAAATTAATGTAAGAACAAAAACAAATGCAGGAATCATCTCCGAAAGAAATGAGAGAAAAGAAACTAGCAAATGGCTGTACCAGACAGGTTGATGGCCGGCCGGATTATGCCGAGAAGGGAAAATGGCCGGAGAAGTCGCCGGCAAATGTACGGAAACGACTTCCGAGAAAAGCGTATTGAGGGAAAGCAGTGGTGTCACCGTTTATACCGGGCCAATGGCATTGTATAGGACCACCATTAATGCAACCACGTCATTATAAATTTCTCTTTCTTTAGCTTCTATGTTTTTCAAATTTTAATTTCTATTTAATTAATGCAACCACGTCATTATAAATTGGATAATGAATTATTATGAATATTTAATGGAGATTTTATCAAAATAAATGAACTATAATGTTTTTTTCCAACTTTTCTTTACGTATACTTAAATGAGATTTTTCACTTAAAGACAACAAAATATTATTATATAATTTACATATTAGCTAAAATAAAAAATTAAATGTGGATTTAATACATTTCTTATTTTTTATTTTTAAAATTAGAAAAAATAATAATTTTTATATAAAATATAAGAATTTTAAGAAACTCAGGCTAGTTTCATCATGTTTTTTGAAACTTATTTTTAAAAATTGTTTTTATTCTTTAATATCAAAATAATTTTTAAAAACAAGTTCTAAAAAACATGACTAAATAGACATGTTTTACTTTTATTTTAAAAAATTGATGAAAACAACTCTTACTTATTCTTTAAAACCTGTTTTTCATTTAATTTTATTTGTAAAAATTGTTTTTAGAGCACAACAACCAAATAGTAATAAATTTAAAAAAAAAACATTTATGTCTTTAAAAACAAAAAATTATTTTTAAATCACATCATCAAACATACTTTTAATGATTTAATTTTTTTTTAAATTAAAGTATCAAAAGTAAATTTTACATAATCATTAAAAGCTAAAATGATAGCTATTTTTAATTTTTGATGTCTCAAAATTTTAATTATTTTTTAAAAACTATTACATTTTTAAGCATCTAATTTTTTTTGTATTTTATATAAAAGTTAAAAAACAGAAATAGAAATTGTATTCAACAAATGCTTGATGCTTGTTAAATAAGCTTCCTATTTTTTGTTTTTAAAGTTAGAAAATAGTAAGAATTTTTATATAAAATATAATAACTTGTATATAAATAGAATATACTTAAATTATATCCTAGAAAATTACTTCTAAAAATTTTAAAATTTGAGTTAGTAAAATTGTTTTTAATATCTCAAATTTTTTTTTTTAAATAGCTTCTAAAAGTCATTCTCTTATTAGGTAACTCTGTAAAAGTTTGAGTTTTTTTTTTTTTTTTTTTTTTTGAAAACAAAACACCAAAAATTAATTTAACCAACACCTTAAAAAATGGTTGTATTATAAATTTCGTGTTTTGTGAACATATTAGAGTTTTTATATATACATATATATATTTTTTAATGATTCCCAAAAAAAAATTCAAATTTACTATTTAAGTTTAATTTTTTAAGATCCATATAATTTTATTTAACTTTTGTCCATTTTCAACTTTTAATTTTTTTAGGGAGAGTTATGTTTTCAGGCTCAAACTAGGTTTTATTTAAAAATTGTTGGTCCATCTTATGGGCATTGCAACCTAAGAGATGAATTATTAATACACAGCCCCACAAAAACCCCGACATGGTAAACACCCGTAACTTCCCATTTTGCCCTCAATAGGGATGATATAGGACAATCAAATCAACAAGAGAATGCTAAGCAAGAGCCAGGTGAAAAGCCCCTCGTCCTCAACTACTCTTCTTCGTCCCGTACAACTAAGAACCCCTCTTTTTCGTCCTACCCAAGTGGAAGCCTCCTTATCATCGACGAAGTCAGAAATGTAGGACGGGGGGCAAAATTGGAAAAAAAATAATTTCGAGAGGGGCAATGTGTCTCCAAGATGCAAAATTAGCTCTATGGTTAAGCCTTTTTGACCTTTAAATTTTTGGCTCGGTGGCTTAATGGATTAGTGGAAATTTGGTTTTTTAAGTGGGCCACTTGCACCACCTGGGCACTTGTTGGCTTCGCCAATGCTCCTTATCCTAGCATCACCTTCTTGAAGCCTACTTATACAATCATAAAATCTCTTCTTCCTATCCCCCAAGTAAAAACTTTCTTATCCTATCATCACATCCTCAAATCCTACTTGCAAAACCCTACAATCCCCCCATTTCTACTTCAATCTTGATGGTTTGAGGTGAAAATCTCCCTCAAATCTCCTTTACTCCGTCTAAAACCAAAAACCTAAAATTTCTATCATTACCTCGAAACAAATCCGAAAAAACTCATTTTTGGCTTATGAACTTGAGCGTTAGAGATGAAGATTAGAAAAGATAAACGATAAACACTTATTTAAACTATATTATACATTTGATTCCATACTTAATTTGTTAATTTGGATATTTGCATAGTATACACACACCTAATCCAGAAAGACATAATTCTCCCTATTTTCTATTGCTCATTTCCTGCTAAAATATTTTTCTTAATAAAATTTCTAATTGTTAATAAAATACAATGAATAAATTACAATTATTTACCAAAATCATATTTTCAAAAAAATTACATGCTCCATAGGAGCCATGAGGGGATTTCTGGTTCTATCTTCAACAGAAGGACTCAAACTATTCATTTCATTCAAGTAGATCCACCCTGAAAATTTGAAAAGCAAAAAGAAAATAACTATCCCACGACATGGATCATTTCCAGGAACATAATGGCAAAGAAACTAACTATCCCATGCTGCATATAAACCATTTTCCTTTTTGAAAAACAATTTTGCTCATTTCAAACAATCATCTACATAAGATCAACACAATTGTCTCCTGCCGAGTTTTGCCATATTCATCATTTCAATTGAGCAACTGTCAATTTCAATTCCAAGCATCTCTTATTCAGTTTACATATCAAAACTGCTTCAGAAAAGCAATAACCAGATTCCACAACAGATTCTGCTATGCAATGATCCACCTATACTTAACTTAAGCAGCATTATTTGATGAAGATGAATCAATCTGTGTC
Organism: Vitis vinifera; assembly: GCF_030704535.1. Lineage (NCBI taxonomy): Eukaryota > Viridiplantae > Streptophyta > Magnoliopsida > Vitales > Vitaceae > Vitis > Vitis vinifera. The sequence goes on along the minus strand of NC_081815.1, from coordinate 10,036,866 downwards.
ACTCTACAGACATAAATCTATTATTATAATTGCTCAATTAGCATATTACTTTACAATGAGAGGATATAATTTATTCAACTAACAAGTATTGGCTCTAATGTTTATCATCTGTATCTGGTTTGGCACCAAAATAATTACCAGGTCAGCTGAGTCTCAGAGATGTGGTCATACAACTTAAGGGCAACAAGGCTTAATGAGATGTTGGACCTCTTTTCAGTGTCTCATGCTTGTAAGGCTTTCTCATCTCCATCATCCTGAGAGAGCTGCTTCTCTGCTAACATGGCAGCATGTTGCTCTAAGTACTCTTTGCTATTCATCTCGGTTAATCTGCATCAATTAGTAGCTTCACATTTGTAAGTCACAGTATGAAAAATTACCACATTCAATTTAAATACTCATACAGAACAGCAGGAATGGAGGTAGGAACTTTTTCCTCAAGAGTGTAATAAGCTCTCAGACTGCAAAATTCTTAGAACTTCAAACCTCACTCAATTTTTCAAATATTCAACAATGCTGGTTTTATGATTAGTTTCGGATATCTAATTTAGAAAATGCGCTTTCTTTTTTTCTTTCTATCTTTCTTTCCAATGGCTTGAGATAATTTTATGCCTTTGAATATCAACTTGAGGGACCATGTGGGTTTTTTACTTCAGTCAACATTAGACCCTAAATCCCATGTATCCCACCACTGGGAACCATAACATGAACAAGCAAGGAGGTAACTGCATAAATTTGTCTTCAATATTTTGTGAAAAGAAATTGTGACGTAGGGTTGGAGAGCATCAGGGGGTTGGAATGTGACAGAATTTTGAAGTTTTATGATAGGCTATCTGTCAATTTTTGTTTTCGTTTTTTGTTTTAATCCTTTCCCTTAAACCAACTATAAAACATGACTGTGCTAGGAGATAAAAGCTTATAAAATCCAAACCAACAAGAAAAACAAAATTTGTTGAATGTCTGCAATCAACATCATAGAGCCCTTGTATGGAACTGGTAAACTTGTCTTCAATCTTATATTCAAATAGATTTCCAAATTGTGGAATAAAAAAGATTTCATTAGGAGCTAAAAAAATTTCCTAATCCATTCCTTTTAATTCAACTCCATTGTAACAATAAAGGTATTTCGATATACAAAAACTGGTAGATGTAGAAGTGAATAAAAAAATTATCAAAATGTCTCCCTTTTTTCTATAATCTTCTTATAGGAATAAATTTTCATGCTTCTCTTCTTTTCTTTCTGTTGTTCTTTAACGCTTTATAGGGATAAATGACACTGCACAAGTGGTTTAGTTAGAATTTGGTCAATTTGAACTTATCTACCTTCTTGATAAACAGACCCATATTTCACATTGCATCTACTAGGGGTGAGTCCTAGTTGGCTACTTCACTACTCCCCTTGAGTCTCGACGCTTCACTTGAAAATAGGTGGCAAGGTACTCTTCTTCTAACTGACAATCTTCTCATAGGCTCTTCTTAGTCTTCTTGGAGCTGACAATTGTGTTGGAACCAACAATCTTCTTATGTCTAACAATCTTGCAATATTCTAGGCTCTTACTCTTGGTGCATTTGGGCTTAGCTAAACTCTTGACATTATTATCATATGCTAGCCTTGAATTTCTTTGTTGATTAAGCCTTCTTAAATGCATTTTGTTTTGTTTGTTTTTTGCTTTCTTTTTTCTTGTAGTTATTTTTTATAAAATGTTTTTGGTTTCAGTTTTGTTTTTTGATTTTTTGTGAGGCATCTTTTCTGTTTAAGTTTTGTTGTTATTTTTTTGGGTTTTTAAAAATGTTTTGGTCTTGTTTTGGTTTTTCTATTTTTTTGTGAGGTTTTTTTTTTAAGTTATCTTTTAGTCAATTTCAATACTAAGCTTTTATTAGCCTATTTTTGGATTAAGCTCTTATTAGAACTTCTATGAATCAATTTTTAGATCGAGCTTTTGTTAGCCAATTTTTAAATCAAGCTTTTATCATAGCTTTTAGTAGCCACTTTTTAGACCAAGTGGGCTTTCGGTAAAAATTTAATATTTAATTTTTAATGACTTGAGTTGACTTTAAGTTATATTCATCAAAACTGATTAATTCATTAAATTGATTTACCAAACACCTTTTAAGTTATTTTGCCAAATATACTTGATATACTTAATAAACTAAATTAAAATCATTAAGTCATATTAAGTTGATTTACTAAACACATTTTGAGTTTAATGTATATTCTTTTTGAATGAATAATGGTGCCATTATTATTTTATTTTAGCCCAGAAAAAAAATTAGGCAAAAAATAGAGACCATAAAAGGATATAAATAATGAATCTTAATATTTGAAAGATCTCTAAATAATGAGATAATGAATAAAAGACTTTCAATAGAGTCATGTAAACCCCTATCAATAGATCAAATTCCCTATTAATGAAGAATTATAAATAAAAGTTGGCAGGACAAATGCTTCTGCACCTGTAAAACTCTTGAAGAATAGAGACATGCACTGAGAGTCCTATAACAATAAAATTTTTGGCCAAATAGAGAATGCAAGAAATATTCTCCCATACAACTCTAAAATGATAGAGAGGGAATTAACAATAGAGAATACAAAGATATCATCTAATAGAAACCTTAAGGCTATGTTTGGTTCTAAGGAAAGTACTAAGGAATGGAACGGAAAAAAAATTACTAAAGAAAATGATATTTGCATGTTTAGTTTACTATAGAAAATATAAAAGAAAATCAAATATATACTTAAAATTAATTAAAACCTTGTGCATCTTCAAACTACCTTGCATACATCCTGTATGCTTTGTGGCTGTTTGCCTTTGATAATATTACTTCATGTTTATTTATCAAAAAAAATTAGTGCATTTTCAAATTATTTAATCTTTATACAAAAGAGGAAAAAATAAATGAAATTAGTTTGAAGAAGCATGTAAAAATAACATACTTTTGTAGAGCATGTTCTTATAATAACGAGGACACTCAATATTAATCTTTGAAATAGATGGATTTGATGTTCCCATTTCAGCAAAGGTTCCTTTCAAGAAAGAGAGCTTAATGAGAAGGAGTCCCTATAAGCAGAGGTTTTGTGTTTATCTAGGAATCAAAATTAATAATATTATAAAGAAATCAAAACTTGAGGATTTGAAGTTAACGAGGAAAAAGTCTTCCCTGGTTGTGGAATAAATATTATTCCCCAGCACTACATAGTGAATAGTATAATGAGAGTTCTAGAGAGAGAGAGAGAGAGAGCTCCAAGTGACATTTCATAAAATGTATGTTACTTTTGTATGTCTGCAAAAGTCAAAGGGCATATACAAGAAGGGTCCCATGTCAGAAAGGTTTTTGCAAGAAAAGCAAAAAATTCTCCTAATCCATAAAGAGGTCCTTGAAAGAAAAGAGAAAATTCTCTTAATCCATTTCTTTATCAGATGTAAGTTGTAACAATAAAATAATTACAATACATAAAAACTTGTAGATGTGGATAAAAAAGATGCTAAGATGTCTCCATTTTTTTTCCATATTTTAAAAAGATTATAGAGAAAAAGGGAGACATCTTTGAAATATTTTTCTTTTTCCCCTTCTATAAGTTTTTTTGTATTATAATTCTTTTATTGTTGCATCCAAGAATGAAAATATTGGAAATTCATGAAAAATCGATGGTTGGATTTTAGGGAAACAGAAAATCCAGAAAAAAAATCTCTATGAGACAAAGATTAATTAAAACATAGAAATATTAAAAAAAAAACTCAAAGAAATAATAAAACAAACAATAATACACATGTTGAAGGTTTTTTTATTAAAAAAATACATGTATGATAAGACAATAATATGTAATACTTGAAAACACATTCAATACTAAAATAATGATCTATGTAGTTTAAATGTATTTAATGATATAAAAGAAATAATGATACATGTATAATTATTTTAAAAACAATTGTGGAGGGACTGAATTTTTTTTTTGATAGGTAAATTTTTTGTCCCCATTGGGACTTGAACCTGGAACCTCCCACGATATTGTGGAGGGGCTGAATATTGGCAATGGTGCAAGAAAATTAGAGATAAAATTGCCAAAAAATTGAGAATCAGCAACTTTTTTTTAGTGAAATTCACCAAATGCCTCCCTACCCGACTTTAACTCCTGATTTTCATTTCAGACCTCACCAATTTCAGCTTCTATAGTTTGGTGTTAACGCTATGGGAATCAATGATAAAGACGTCATCTCCCATTGATGCGATCAAGGTGTGCAGAGTAGCAAAAAATTTTGCATCCAAACACATCACCTCTTCAGCTTCGGTCTTTGAGAAGGGTTAACCATGGGGGCTAATGGCAAATGTAGAAGGCACAATACAAATTGAGCCAAGAGTGCACATGAGTCTAAAAACACGAAGTGTAAGAACCGAGAAGATTGCAAGACTGCAGGCCGAGAGTCTAGATGAGTCCAAATGCATAAAGAGTAACAACCAAGAAGATTGTAAGATTGTTACATGTAAGATTGTTGGATCCAAGAAGATTGCTACCTTCAAGATGATTGTTAGCTCTAAGAAGATTAAGATGACTCTCTTGCCACTTGTTCTCAAGCCAAAGTGAATATTAAGAAGAGCCCCTTGCCACTTGTCTTCTAGCTAAGGCGCCAAGTACTTGAGGAGAGCAGCGTAATAACCAACTTGAACTTGCCCTAGTAGATGTAATGTGGAGGTTGGGTTTCTTTTTTTTTTTTTAATTTTGAGTAGATTGATAAACCACTTGTATAGAGTCATGGGGACCTATGAATGATTTATGATAGTGAGTCGCTCTCCTTAAAGAACATATGTGTGGGAATGTCTTCCTATAATAAAATTTAAAATATTATATAGAAAAACAAGAGAACATTTTTTATACATCTCTACAAAGTTTTTTGTATTGTCATTCATTTATTGTTGCAGTTAATAAAAGAATGGATTACGAGTTTTTTTTTTTTTGGCCCCTATAGCTTCGAGACATCTCTTAAAACTAGAGGGCACTTCACTGAAGTTCAAAAATCTACTACTAACCAGTATGAGTGATTGTAGAAGATAATCGCTTAATGCTCTATCTATTGAACAGTGATAAGTAACAATGTGTTGAACGTTAGAAATAGAGTAAGGTGTTCTACTGCAATACACTATAGGTTGATTCATTTATTCTTAAGCCTTGTTTGGAGAACTACTTCAATCCGAAAAGCACTACTTAAAGGTAAACACAACTTTCAAGAATATTAGAATAGAATTCTCAAACATAGGGTCCATACTTCCCAACATGATTTATCTTTGTTTTGGAAAGTACAGAGATCCTTCCTAAAATACGATACAGAAGGAGATTTTTATTTAATAAAATTTTTAAAAATGCTAAAATTATCCTATATTTAACAAAACCATTTTTGAAATATAGTCCCAAGTATAAAATCAATCACACAACAACAATTATTTCTACTAGCACTAAAAAGCTATCCCAAACAATCCTTTGGTGTCAACAATTTTAATAAGATTGGAAGATAATCAGGATGAAAATTCAGAAGCTCCATTCTTCAGTACCATTACTAAAGAAAACATTGTTCATAAGGGGAAAACCACAGCTAGAAAGTTTGTCGGGTTAGGGGAAAAAGAAACTGCTAGAGGTGAATGTTTTATAAAGCATTGTGTTTGTTGAGAAATTTTCTACCAATTTAAAGATCTGTTGGTTAAAGTGAAAACTAGTATGATTAGGTGAAGGAAAGGAAAGAGATTCCAATTTAGTAAAATAAATTCTTAAGCCATGTTGAAACAAGTTTTTTTGAAAGCATATCATACCTACTAATAGTGCGGTCTTTTGCAAATCCCAGTTCATTGTCCACACAAAGGTCAAAATCATCATTTTTCCTTGATCTTGATGAGGTTCTAGGAGCCATATTTTGGGCATCAGCAATTGTCACAATCCTTTCAAAAAGTTGAAGAGGACTTCCCTCAGCTGTGCATAACAGTCTGGCCTTGTTCTCGTACATCACCTGTAATTGCAATAAGAGAGACACATCAAATTAAGATTAATTTCTCATGAAAAAACAATTTCCCCATTTGAAAGTCCAGGAAAGTTGTATGAGAGACATGCAAGGTCCAAAATTCATTAAAAAATATTTTCTAATAATCAAGAGGTCATAGTTCAGTAAAAAGGCATTAACAAGCACTAGATCAAAGATTTTGCAGAAGTTCAAACCAAATTCGGCAGAATGCATGGATTGTTAAAGAACAGAATAAACATCATGAGTGATGATTTAGAAATATTATCATCTATCATTTCAGGCTATCATATGGTTAAAATATATAAATATATATATAAAAAAATGCCCACGAAATCCTAAGAATAATTGCTTTCACATGCAAACACAAAACAAAAAATGGCCCATTAAAGGCTCTATGCTGAAAACAAAGTTGTGGTTCAATTTTCATGAGACAACCAAACATGACCTTTCAATAAGAAGGCATCACCTCATTTTCTTGATTTGCTATGCATAGAACACTTGGTCTCATATATGACCTGAATTGAACCAACTTTGAGGTCAAACAACTTCTAATGGCTTCCAAAAAGTTTTACCACTCGATCAATTTTAAACATAATTATATATCCAAGCCAGCTTCACAGGAAATTGGTTTTGCAATCACCAAGCAAATTGCATAAGAATCTGTAGGTTCTCTCCAAACATTTGAGATGACCCTTGGATCACCTAGGAAAGCTAGGGGAGTTGCTTTGAATGCTATTAAAGAGGAGTCCCTAAGTTCCGAAAGTGAAGATGATGAGAAAATGTCAAAGAGAATTTACAAGGTTTGTTAGAAAATTTAAGTAGTACATGAAATTCAGAAAATCCAAGAAGAGATCAAATGATGGTAAAAAATGGAGGAACTCAATTGGAAAAGAGAAAAAGGCGTGAAAAAGGAGTTGGAAATTGAATGTTTTAAATGTGAGGGAAAAGGCCACTTTGCATTTGAATGTCCCATAATAAAAAAGAATAAAAAGGTCATGCAAGTCACTTGGTGGTAGCTAAAGCTTGAAGGTTCTAGGAAAGTGGTTCGGGAGAGGATGGGAGGCTTGGGCTAGGAAAAACCTTGTATTCAGCTAATTTTTCTTCATAGTGGATTATATGATTGCTTGAGGCCCATGGTTTTTTATCTTTTTCAAAGGTTTTCCACATTAAAAAATTAGTGTCATTGTCTCTCTATTCTATCTTGTCTTTTGACATTAATTTCTCCAAACTTTTCCTCAAATGCTAGACAAAAATGAAGGAGAGAATGAGGGGAGAAGTTGCCATAATATTTTTGTAAGAGTGCAAGGGAAACTGAATGCTCAAGGATGGTTAAGTAATCAACTTAAAATTTAACAAAGCTGAATTAATATTATAGCATTAGCACTGGTCGAACAAATTGAGAATGAATTGGACATACATCAACTAAAGTGACAAATCGATATGCTGCTGTTCTATTGTGAAGCCCAAAAATTGGCACACCTTCCAGTGCTAGGGTATGAAATTTTTCTGCAAAAAGATAAGGATCAAAACAGTTTAAGAATTCATTCTAAAAAGAAAAGATATTCATAAAAGCATTAAGTTATGCACCAATAATTTTTCAAAAAAGAAAAAAATCCGAATTTTTTTGGACTGCTAGACATTGGGAATGCAGGAAGATATTTAGGACCAACCACTTGAGCAGCTTCTACTTGGGAAATGTGCTGTGCCAAGCTGACAATATTGTACAGCCTAATGAACAATGAACCCAAAAAGAACCAAAAAAAATCTGAACAAGTCAAAGCATTTTGTATTTGCACAGAAAACTGAAGAAAATAGAGTAAAAGTCTGGAAATAGAATTATAATTCAAACAACATGAACAGAAGAGTCCAGTCATATGCAACTTCAAAACTACGGTAAGTTGCAGAGGATTTGGATAGTTAACTATCAATTTCCTGTATATGCAATAATCAACTAATCTCAACAAAACTTAACCCAACTATCAGGCATCTGCTATACGAATCCTAATGTGCAATAGAGTCTCACTACAAATGACTTACTGAACAGGCCAAAGTAATCTGCAGCTCCAAGGGGTTTGTCACAGAGATCCTCAAAAGGAAAATATGCACATCCATTAGCACCCAAAGAAATCTGGCAAGGAAAAGAAAATTTGACTACGTAACTACTCTTTATATTCCTCTGCAAAGGAGAAAATTTATTTAGCATATACCTGCAATTTCCGTCCCATGACAACTTCCACCTCTTGTGGGACAGCAGTATGTTCTCCAATCAAATGTTGAAACTTTTGCTTAACAAGGCCTGATGCATCTTTCTCAATGAAGAAGAAACCTTGCTCAGCCTGTAGTTCAAGTGTAATCATGAAAAATTAGAACTGGCAATTTAAAAATGAAAAGGAATTACTAACTGAGAATGAAGAAGTGAACTACCAAGAAATTTATACTTAAAAGGGTTAATATTCATACCGAAGTCATTTTCCGATAATCTATTGACGAACCAATTTCATGAATTATACATCTTTCCTACATAAAAAGAAAAGCAACCACTTATTGACTGAATGTGAAATTATGGTCCATGGAGGATGAAAAGTATGAGTGTATGGTTATTGAACACTTTAACTTCACATATAACACAACATGCATGCAGACCCAGACCAAGGATTCCTCACAGTTTCAGGCATTACTGAAAGTGACAAATAGACTGATTCAAACCAAATAAGCTTGAAAGTATAACAGAAGAGGCTTAGTATGGATTCAATATATATGTGTGTGTGTGTGTGTGTGTGTGTGTGTGTGTGTGTGAGAGAGAGAGAGAGAGAGAGAGAGAGAGAATATATATATATATATATATTTCTCCTGTCATTGACTTCTCATATTTTGGGCCAATGCAACTAAAGCTCACAAGCTGAGCCTGTCAAACTATCATAAAATGTGAAATGACATCCACTTTTGACACAACCGAAGCTTACTGGTCTTGTGACTGTCTAATCACCATATTAAGTAAGGAAACATTATACATACCTTTAAAGTGGAAATGAAGGGGAGAAAAAGATCCCTCTGCAATCCACCTTCATACAATTTATCCGGGGCTCGATTTGATGTTGAAACAAGAATCTATAATTGCCTCCAATCAATAGTATAAACCAAAATAGAAATTAATTTTATTTCCAGCAGAAAATTCATAGATTTATATTATATAAAAGGCCATATAACTGAGAATATTAAAACTTAAAACTACTCACACAGCCATTGCTGAATAAATGTCCGAAAAGACGGTTCAGTATCAATGCATCAGCAACATCAGTCACCTATGAAAACCACTCAAAAAAGGGAAATTCAACAAACGACCCCAAAAATATAAGACTATCAAATATGATTGACAACCTGAAGCACCAACATGCATATCTATTTCTAGTATACCATGAATTCATCAAGACATAACAAAATTGCTTCATCGGATATCTCTCCTGCAACAACTTCAAGTGGATCTGCTACACCCTTGTGCCTCTGCAATTACAAAAACTACAAGTTAAATTTAATTCAAAGTCCGCATTTTATTCCCATGTAAGTTCAGAAAAAGCATGTTCAAAGTTGGTTCCAAGTGATAATAAAGTTTGTGTTATGATCATAATAGAAAAATTTGTGTCCCAATTATAAGATCTAGCTGTCTTTCATCAAATGTTAATGAAAAAAATGAGAGAGAATAGTGAATGACTAAAAGAAAAGCTAGATTAGACAAAATTAAGCAAAACCAATACCAGTCAGTGATATAAGGTTAATGTAGCCTATAAGGCCATAAATATCGCATATCCAGGATATTGCCCACTGACCAAAGGAATATTCTGGTCTGGCTGATAATATACTGCAGATTTTTTATGAAGTACAAGAATGAAAATCGCTAATTATGTACATATTATTTCAATTTTAATATCTTAATCACAATAATCATTTGTGTCAAAACAATTTTCCATTTACATTGAACTCTTCCTTCATGTTGGAAAAACCACATACATTATGGACAATAACTAATCAAAACAATCGTTTTTTGTCTAATATACTTTCCTTTTAAATCAGAAATTTCCATTGCTCTGGACTGAAGTATACATCATAGATCTGTATTCTTACTTGCAAGCGGCTATGAACAACCAGCATGAAGTCATGAAAATGAATCCTTCTTTTCCTCCAGCTGTCTGGCCTGAGAAAGTGGAAACTAGTATTAGATAATGAAAAGACTACGAATGGTGATGAGGCAAAGTTGATAATGAAGCTAACAAATAGAAATCTTAAAAACCACTCTTAGATATAGTTCACATTTACTAGGATTGGTTCTCAATTCTAGTCAATACTTAAATTAGCTTCTTAGAGAAAAATGCTATAGCTAATAAAATCACCATGGTACACTTACAGTTGGTTGAAGAACAAGTCCATCAACATAGTTTTCCCTGTGCCAACTCCTCCATAAAGATAGAGTCCTTTCACAGGTGAATATGAAGATTGTGGTATGAAGCGGGACCACAACCACCGACTCCTGAAGACAAACAAAACGATAACTAAATGGAAAAATGATATAGAAAACAAGCTATAAGAAAATTTTAAGACTCTGATGCAAAATGGAACATCAAGAAGCCTGTGCAAAGAATATAAACATGATTTTCTATATAGATATGTGCTTCAGGATAGCAGAGATATAAGGAGCCAGAGGAGTATTTACCTCCCAGCTTTCTCAGAAGCTGTATAGCGATCCAAACTGCAGGCATCGGCTGACATTACAAGGTCATCATAGAGTCTCTGAAGTTCTCTTAAGGTGCCTACCTGCAAATATTAGTCGGAATATTCTTCTATTAAAAAATTGGATGAGAGACAAATCCAAATAAGTGTCTGGACCAATTTAGGAAATAACACACTCATCTCTCAGCCATAAATTTAGAAATAAGTACACATACCTTCTGCAGAAGACATAAAGTGGGCAAGAAAGGAGGAAAAAAGGTCAATTCAACTAAGTATTGTAGAATAAGTTGGCTGAGTTAAGGTGATCTTTGCCCAAGAAGGGAAAAAAGTCATGTTTTATTTCTTCTCTTTTCCTGAACTGTAAACAGTGGAGAAAATGAGACTTCATATTTCTTTTGTTCAGTTTTCTTGGTGAAATGGGGTCGGTCCTGAATCTAATTTCATTGTACATTATTAAACAGCATCAGAGACCAATCCTGAGTCTAACCATATGGTGGTGCAACTCACAAGTTATACTCAAAAGGTGCTCATTACAAAAACCATCCAGGTTGAGGGCATAAAAACTATTCAATTCACTGTGCTGGATTTGTACACAGGTATGCAAAGAAGAATCAAACTTGTTGTCATACCTGACAGTTATCACCATCCACAAGTTCACCCTCAGCAATTCTTCGGTCATACTCCACAAGTGGCCCTGCTCTGCTTACCTCTTTTACTGAACCAATGACAATCACAACCAACAAAGATGAGAAAATCAATTTCTCTGAAATCAGCTCATATGTCCTTTGGTTGCACTAGATTAGGACCTTTGGAATGGAACTTAGGGGCTCCAATTCCACAGTTTGTCTGCTTAATATACCAAAGCATTGAATTGATTTTCAGTTCTATATTTGATTCTATGCCCCAAATGCAGAAAAACAATTCCACAGTAAAATCTAGATTTTCAAATTCCAGAGATCGTATTCCAAAGCATATCCAATTCTGTGTAACCAAATACAAACAAAAACTGAAAAGGACTAGAAGATGATTATTAGAAGACAACCTTCATTAGCAACTTTTGCAGAATCAGTGACCAGATTTCTTGTAACCATAGACACGGGGAGTAAATATCTAGCAATTCCAGCATTGTGAAGGGGCTTGGAAGCACCACTCGTCTGCCAATTTACGGAAACCTTTTGCCTCCTTGACAAGTCACTCAGGAAGCTGTATCGTCGATGTTGAAAAGCTGATCTAAATTGACGGACATACAGAACAAATGTTCTCATCTTTAATCATAGACCAACCAGATGAGAATTTGCAGAAAACCACCCTGATAAATAAGAGAGATTCAGGAGTGGTCCAAATTCTCACAAAGATCAAATGCACTGAAATTAAAAGTTCAAAGTAGAACATTTCTCAATTCTACAACAGAAATTGCGCAACAGTAAATAATAATAAGAAATTTTCAATATATAATTAGCTCTCAAATATCCAAAATCACATAAAATTTTCAAAGATACTTGTGGCTAAGTAAGATGAAGATTCAATCGATAATGGCATAAAAAACCAAAATTCAAACCCTATATTAGAAAAAAAAAAAAAAAAGTCCTTAATATGCATCAAACGAAACAATAGATTATCAAACCAAAATAACCAAAAAAAGAAAAAAAAAAAGACAGAGAGAGAGAGAGAGATAGAATCAGAATCTACCAGAAAGTCAAACAACAAATAAAAAACAGAGTACTATCACATCATTTTCTTGCAACACCAATCCGGTTGAACTCAAGCCGAAAATCAAAAAGTAAAACTAAAAATTAAAAATTGAAAAACAAAAGTAACAGCAATGCATGAACAGATGAACGGAAAGGAATCAAACTCGCACCTGCTTCACCGGATTGATTCCCAAAGAAAATCTGATGTTTGATCAATGAGTAATCGTCAGCTTCGAACGAAATTCACTATAAAACTTTTTTCCAAAAATGGAAAAAAGAAAAAGGACTTTCTGTTGTATCTGCCGATAGTACGGAACCCTAAGTTTCAGGAGGAGTCGCCGGAAGAGAAAAGGCGAGGCGTCTCATGTTACGAGCCTCTGCCTTTTACACGTTTTTTCTGCGCTGTTTTGGACTTACAACTCTGAGCTGCCTATGTTATTATTATTACTATATTTTATCTAAGGCTCCAGATTTAGGCTATTCCCAAGGTTTGTTTCTGTTAGTTTCACGAGTTCTGTATTTGCCTTGGAAGCAACCAAGCATGGCCTTGGAAAACATGAAAATTAAGGAAAAGGAAATTGAAAATGAGGGCGCAAAACGCGAGCACTCCTTCAATTTTTGTTGGAATGGAGAAATTTTGGGATGTGGGCCCACGTTTATCAGAACCCATCGCCACGGCATCATAATCCTTTTCTGTGGACCCACACTACACGTTACCCTCTGGGTTTTGTTCCGGTGCAGCTGCGGTCGGTTACATCATTCACGTCGACAGTTCGGAAAGGGCCTGTGACTGTTTTGCGTTACCCTGTGTTTGAGGGGTTGACTGAATAGTGATTTGTTGCTGTTTTAAATGATGTGCAAATGCCGTGCTGCCCACGCGCCTGCTGTATAATGAGTTTGTTGAGAATGGGGATTTCAGATTTGGCTTCTTCCCTGGTCACTGGGTGTGTTTGGTTACTGGGATTATTTATGTCTTGTTTAATAACCGTTTTTAAAAAATAACTCATATAATTATACATTGCTGTATATATCTATAGTCATATATATATATACATAGAAATTTATTTTAAATTTTAAACTAATAAAATTCTTGTATTTTTTAAAATAATTTTAAATTTTTTAAAGATTAATCTCTATTATTTATATAAAAAACTATTATTATTATTATTTAAAAAAAAATCAAAGTATCATCTAAAGAAGTTTAATTTTAAGACTATATTTGCTTCCAAAAAAATGAAGGAAAATGTAAGAAAAGGAAAAAAAATTAGAAGAAAAAAAAAATATTCAAAGTTAATAAAATATTTTTATATACTTTTTAAAATTTATTTTATTTATTTTTTTAGATTATATAAAGATTAAATAATTTTAAAATTCATAAATTTTTAAATAATCTTAATTATATTTATTTATTTTTCATAATAAAACCATAAGAAAATAATTTCAAAAAAAATTATAATATTTTTCAAAACCAAATATAATCTAAAATATGCTTTTTGTGGGAACAAAGGAAGGAGGAGGATATACCTTCGTCCCAAACACAAAGACATACGAACGGTGATTATAACAAGTTGAGAAAGATGTGTTTCAAAATATTCCTCTCAAAAAAGTCACTTGTAAAGTTAAATGTAACAAGTCCAGATGGGCTTAAAAAAATATTCCCCTCAAAAAAGTCACATGTCATGTTAAATGTAACAAGTCCAAAAAGACGTGTTTCAAAAATATTCCTCTCAAAAAAAGTCACATGTCATGGCCTCGTCACTTAAAATGACTAATCATTTAGAAATTAGAACTAACCCTCACTTCCAAGATTCCCAGTTACTCGGACCCATATTTGAGAAGATTTTTTTTTTTTTTGGTTCAAGAAACGAGATGATTAAATTTTGATATTTTTCTTTATTGCCCACTAGTGGTCCATCTGCAATTGCACCAAGCCTTTACACGTTGGACATGTTTGTTTTTACATGCCCTTTAGCCTCCCCACTGGGCTAGCTTCACTCCATGAAAAACATGAATTCTCTCCTTTTATCGTCGAGGTTTTCCTAATCGGACAGGCATTGGACCATTATTGAATTGTGATATCAGTAAGATATTATACATATATAATTTATACATGATAAAAATTAAAGAATAATTACAGAAATATATATAGTGATACGTGGGGATGTGCATATTAAATGCCACATATCGCCTAACATGATGTTGGGTCCGCTTTTCATCGTGGGTTGGACCAATGGAGGGCTTTGGGCCCAAAAGAAAAACAAATAGGAAAAAAATGTGGTAGAACGTGAAAAAGGAAAAATGTGAGGAGTATGAAGAAAAGAAAAAGAAAGAAAGAAATAAAGAGAGAAAGTTAGAGTTTTTTTAGCATTTGATTGAAGATCAAAGGGCAAACTTTGTCCGTTTGGCTCAAATTTCATGTAGTGAATCCTTGCAACAAGCTCTACAAATTCAACGGTTTAGATCTTGATTCATCTTCTCTATGGCGTTTTCTTGAAAAACCCACTTTGACGAGATCTAGGCTTTTCCTTGTTGAAATCTATCTAATAGATGATGATATAGATGTTAGTTAGCCAAGAAATCCTATTCTTGATGTTGTTGTGAGCCTCTAGTTATTCTAGAGAGAATTATTGTGAACCCATTATTATTATTGATGATAGTGGAAGTTTGATTACGATCCCATGGTTTTTTTCCCGCATTAGAATTCCACATGAAATTCTTGGTGTTTTCTTGGATTGTTTTATTGCTTGTGGTGGTTTCGTTGATATTTATTTTATTGCTCTTGTTGGATATTTGATGAAAATCCTATTTTAGGCACACAAAGAAGGGAAAAGAATTATTTGTTGTGTTGTTCTTCTAGTTTTTCCCAACAGACTGGTATCACTATTTGGAGTTATTTACTTGTGTGTTCAAATGGATGAATTAAATGATATGATAAAATTAAACTCATCAAATTATTCCACTTGGAAACATATGATGGAAGATTTGGTCTATTGTAAATATTTATACAAGCCCATTAGACTGAAAGAAAAACCATCTAATATGGATGATGGAAATTGGGATGCCCAACACAGAAAAGCCATTGCTTATATTAGACGGCGGATGGATACAAATCTATATGAGCAAATTTCTATTGAAACCAAAGCTGATATTGTGTGAAAAAAACTTGAAAATCTTTTTGCGAAGAAAACATTAGGAAACAAAACTATTCTTATTAGAAGACTTGTCAATTTGAAATACAAAGATGGGAGCAATATAGTTGAGCATATCAGTTCGTTTCAGGGTATAGTGAACAAGTTGGTTGCCATGAAAATGAACATTGATTATGGGATGCAAGCATCATTACTTCTTGGTTCCTTGCTTGAGAGTTGGGAAACGTTGGTGGTAACAGTTAGTAATTCCACTCCAAATGGGATTCTAAGTATAGAGATTGTTAAAGATAGTTTGTTAAATAAAGAGGCTAGAAGAAAGGAAAAAGGTGAATCTTCTTCTAGAGTACTTGTTACTGAAAAACAAGAGTGACATGTAAAACAAGAAAGGTGTGGGAGAAATCAAAGTAGAAATTCTCATGGTTCTAAAAGAAGATCCAAATCCAGAAAAAATATCAGATGGTGAAATGGTGCAAATGGCGTGTGGGATGGCTTTAAATAGCCAGTAAGAGCGTTCGATACAAATTAGCCTTTGAGCTTCGCGAACATTGGAAGCAACACTAGATATGACTTAGAGCGCTCGAGTGGTCTAACCGCTTGAAGCGACATTGGATAGAACTTACAGAGTTAAAGTGCTTGTAGTACTGAACGAAGGGCTTGAGCACTGGTGACAACACTTGACTGCTTAAAGCCTTAGAATAGTACAATGAGAAGAACAAAATATACCAAGGAAACTAGAAAACTAAACTAGCTTAATTGGAAACCAAATGATATAATGAAATCGAGACATAAAACACAAAAACAATCAACTTAAGCAGTTCATCATGTTCAAGAACTAAGAACTCTCAAGATTAGTTTAATTAATAATAAATCAAGTGAGTTTTCTAGATATTATATATCAATCCATCAACAATGAGGTTTCAAGTTCAAATGTCAGAGTTAAATCATAATTTTAGTTTCGAAACCCAATGCATAACCATCGATGTATAAGAGAGTCAACATAGAAACATAAATATTGATGTTCAAGGGAATACAATTTACTGTCTCATTCTATATTTCGAAATTGATCACTTAGAAAATATCTGGTCATGGTTTTGGTCAAATTAAAGTACACATCTATTTGATTTGATATAAGATCATCAAATTTCTATTTAACACGACCTTATTGATCTACATACAACATAACTTGATTCCCCCTTAATTTGATATCATATTTTTATTTTTATTTTGAAAGTGGAGGCATTGTACACCATGATCTCCATTGATTTCTTTCATTTGTTTTTATTCATGATTGCCTTTGTACTCACTTTGAGGATGTTTCCAAATGTTGCAAGTGAGTAGCTTATATCTGAGAGCATGAATATTGGAAAATGCATGAGAGTTTTGGTTAACTAATGATTCAAGAATTTGTTGACTCACCTCAAGAAACATTTATAATGATCTTAGTCAAACATGACATGTGGATAATAAGATTTAAGCATGACAAAGGATCATTCCAAAGTGAGCAAAGTCTACTTTATAAGTCAAACTTAAGAAGTCTCCCTCTTGATCAAGCACAAGATGTAACTAAGGTTGAAATTCCACTATACAAAGATATTTAATTATCGGGAATCAAGTACGTCAATAGTGATTAACAAATATCTAAGAATTAATCCATGTCAAGTCTTGTAGATATAGTATGTTTCTCTAATTCACAAACTCAATATATTACAAGTCATGCTAATATATTAAGTAAATAAATAAAAATCATATGCCCAAATTAAACAAAGAAAATACCAAAGGAAACAAACAAAAAGTAGACAATTAAGCACGAAAACCTTTAAGGCCTATAACTTTAGATGATAAGTTGATTAGGCAAATGCCTAGGGATTTTCTAAGAAACTTAAACCTAAGAGAATCAAGGGGTTTGGTAAGAATATTTTGTTGGGAACCTTGGATTACTTTGTTCCCATATCCTAGATCTCGTAGGGTGTATATATCTATTCCTAGGCATCTCTAAATCTATTGGAGCAAAATAAAGTGACAATAAAAATCATTAATAACTATAGATCTAAAGATTTGAAACTTGTACCTATGATCTGAATGTTCTCATATTAAAATCCATCCAATGAAGAACATGCTTGGAAAAACTAGAGAGTCTTTGTTCTTATGCTGCCTACGTGCACGTCCCATGCGATTCTCGTGCATGTAGCCTATGCACGTCCTATGCACTTCTCATGCATGCGGCCTATGCATGTCTCATGCACACGGCCTGTGTATGCTCAAGTGTTGTACCCCTTCATCTAAGAAGGTCTTGTAGACCCAAGATTTTCTGCCCATAATCTTGGCACTCCAAAGCGTGGGCTTTGGAATGGAGGAGGCTATGACTCTTTCTCTCTCTCTCTCTCTCTCTCTCTCTCTCTCTCTCTCTCTCTTTAGAGATGAAAGACACCTCTCATCAAAAGTCATCAGAAAACTCTAACCCATAAAATGGTATTTATAGGTTGCTCATTGGGTTTAATTAACTTAAACCTATTAAGGCTTAGGTCACTTAATTTAGCCCAAAACATATTCTAATTGATTAATTAACTACATAGGGTCATCTAATTAATAAATTAGCCAAACCAGAGACCTTGTGAAACCTTTCATAATTACCAAAATATCCTTATACGCAAGAATGAACTTAAAGTCAATCCAACCCTCATAAAGCTGTGTTATCATGGTATACAAGCTAAGAGTGGGGACCACTAGGACCCATAGGAGTACTAGCTCCCTTAGAATCCAATTATGAAGTTGATTCAATATTCTATTAAAAAGAATCAACTGCACTCTAATACCTTATGTAAATAATAATGAGACAAAGTTCGGGTCCGTGACTTACTGTCCACTACATGCAGACCCCCCATGAACTAGTGTTTGTAATCTAACAAGATAGTGTTATCACCTATTAAGATTACCTCTCAAATCACTGAGTTACAAATCCCACTTATTATGTGATCAACTGGCATACTAAATGAATTATTGTGACCACAAATTTCATGATCACATGTCCTTTGGATTGCCCAAGAAGACACACTATTTCAATCTCATGAGATATCATGATGTCTTTATTGAGAATACCTGTTGTCACTTGCCTCCATCATCAGTGACCAAATTCATAGGGATATATGACCATTTTAAGGTTTCACTCATAGGTCAAAGCCTCATGTTGATTTTAACACATATTCAATATCCTTTCAAGGTTAAGAGTCCATGTAATATAGTAGTTTGGTGAATCATGACATTTGATAGCCTTGCATTATGATTCACCGTAGGTCCAATCTAGTGTGCATCATATACACTAGTGCACTCACCATGGGAAACTCATCCTGATGACTAATAAGTCATCCTTCTAATTAGGAGGTGATGCACTACAATCTCTACTAGATTGCCCAAATCCATGAACCAAATGTGGATTACTTATCTACTTACAAAGAACCTATGACTTGTATCTTCTATGCAATTTCTAATGCACCCAAGTCATGTACAATGTAAGAGACATGGTGGCATGCTCAAATCAATATCAATACATTCAAGAGATAGCAAGAGAATAGTTAAGTCTAACTTTGTTATATCATATCTTGCTTTTAGGGACTTAATTCTAATTCCAAAAAACTCCTATTAGCCTCAAAAGTAGATTAGGCACCATAGAAAAATTATGCTTCATAATCTCATCACCTCTTTATACTATCTCACAATAAGGTAACATTTCCTTTTTATGTGTTTCCTCTTCTAGTGGTACTTTAGTTATTTAGACTATGTCATTGTCCCATTGTTATCACATAATAGTATCTTAAACAATATAGCCAAGGGAACTACCCATAAACCAAAAGGCTTCCTTTGTTGTTACAAAAGCAACAAAAACAACTTAGAGTGTATATATACCTAGAGGTAGACCTCCGAGAGTTCTCATCAGATTGAAAGTCCAATTCTCAATATAAAAGGAGTACTAACTCATTGCAAATACTTATAAGCATATAATCCATCATTTTTTTAAGATGCTTGAGTAAATGCTTGACATTCATCTAAATCTCTAATAAGAAAATGAAGTAATATCGACTCATTATTCGTACAATAAAGCAAATATTTGGTCTAGCACATAACACTACATACTTAAGACTATCCATTGCAGAGGCATAGAATACCGTCTTAATGCGATCTCCCTCCACAGATGTCCAAGGACATTGATCTTAAGAAAGACAACCTCAAACCCAAAGGGTAACAAACCCTTCTTGGAGTTTTGTATCATGTACTTGGCTAAATGCTCATAAATGTAGGTGACATGACATAATTTTCCTATTCTTGTAGTCCTAAAGGACCTTAACCCTAAGAATATATTGCTCCTTCTTCTAGATTTTCGTTTGAAACTAAGTAGACTACCAGATCTTAATGACAATATCCCTACATCATATTTAATGAGTAGATTGTCATCTACCTATAAGGTCTTAGAGCATCATCACTCTTTCCTATGACTTTTTGTACACACAAGGCCTTTTACTATGAAAATGTTTGGTTGTTGTATCTTATAAATGAGACACACTACAATAAATAAGAGTAGTGTAATGGATTTGAGTAAAACTACTATTGAAAATGTTTTCCGTAGTCGAAACAAAGTTTCAAACTATAACATTTAGCTATAGTCTTAGTAACATAAAATTCAACCTTTCCATCTACTCTTTTATCCATCTTGTAGACTAACTCACACTTATGGGTTTTATCCCCTAAGGTGCTTCTACAAGAACCTAAACCATGTTATAATACGAAGATTCTAACTATCCCTCCATAGTTCCTTGCCTTAAGTAAGCATAAACACTACCCATCGCTTCATCATAATCTATGGGATATAAACCTCCCATTATGATGATATATTGGTGTACTAGAAATCATAGGAATGGTATGTCACTTACCTTCTGAACTCATAGTATCTTGTGCAAAAACGAGACTATCTCTTAATGTATCTTCCAATCTATATCACTCTGCCTCATTCCTTATCATATAGTTTTCATCAGTTTTCTAGTATTTGTATCAACAAACACTTTATGATGATTTTGACTATAAAGGTAATGATCCCTGAAATCCTCCTATATATCTCTTAAGAAAAAAATGTATTACACAATTTATAAGATATATCCTTAAAAGATTTTAAGAAATGATGAGAAACCTATCCACAAATATCTCATTATGTCCATCCAAGTGTGATATCTTCTTTCTATATCTCTATTTTGCAATGGAGATCCTGGTGCACATAACTAGAAAATAATCTCGTGCTCCAACAGAAAAATCAAACTTATTGGACATATGACCTTGATCTAATTGTAGTGTCTTGATATGTTTGCCTAATAGGTTATCCGATTCTACTTTAAATTCAATAAATTTATCCAAGGCATTGGATTTCCTATACACATATCCAAACCTAGAGTCACTAAAAGTGATGTAGTACTCATACCTTCCCCATGCATAAATACTAAAAGACTCATATATGTAAGTATGCACTAACTTCAAACATTCCTTGGTTTTATATCCTCTCGATCATTCTACCATCTATGCAAGATTCGTTGACTGCAAGATCCTTTAGAATGAAAGAGTCCAAACTTGACCAGTCTTTGGATCTTGTTTAGATTATATGACCTATATCCCAAAATTTTTTATTAGTGCTAGGTTCTTTTTTGAGATCTAACTATTCTCATCATTTAGTAAAGCGACAATGGAATACATATAAAAGGGGATATTACCTCTCACTAACCTACACGACTAACCTTATATTTGAAGTTAAGGTAAGTATAATCTCATCATTTAACCTTCCAACTTGTTAAATATCCTATAAGGACTTACATACAGTGGGCTTGGAATCTATCTACCATAAAAGGTGAAATCCACCACTAATTAAACATTCAACACTAAGAAAATGATGTATACTTTCCTTTTTTCCTTAGGTAAATTGGATATTCTTTTTCTAGTGTCCAAAAAGGTCACAAAGGAATCACTTGCCCTTGAACTAGCTCTCTTATTCATTTTCTTGAACTTTCCTCATTTCGTGTTGTTATTTTTCTTCTTGGCAAAAGAACTTGAAAAACCCTTGACTTTCGTATGAATACTTCTATGTTCTTTGAGAATCCTCTTACTCGTCTTAAAGGAAAATGACAAGGTCTTTAAAATCATATCAAAATTGGTGCTCATAACAGTTGTAAGGACCATTTGTCAAAATTGATATGCCCTTATCACCAAATAACTCTTGCAAACAAGAAAAAAAAATATTAAAGTCTCTAATAATAGACTTATTTTATTGTTGTAACATATTATCTAAAGATCTAAGTATTAGACACTTGGTCTTCTAATTGGTCTAATATCACCTTGATATACAACTCTTTTTTTTTTTTTTTGTTAGGTTAGTTTACGAGGAATAGCTAGCTAGTTTTTACAAACTATACCCTCTTTCATTTGAATCCCCACCTTTGACAACTTCCGCGAGTGGCTACTCTAATTAGGACATAGAATTCAAGAATGGTACGCATCTGGAGATCTGGCAAACCTTCCCATGCATATCCAACTGTTGGAATTCTGTTTTGATCTTCTTCACCATATATAGCGGTTGACAACTTGGCTACGACTATAGGTTTTGATTCCTACACACGTTGTTAAAGTGACCATGTATATCTTATAAAGGCTAACGTTTGGAACCTTTTTCAAAGATGGCTGTTTGTTTTTTAACAATAAAAAAATGGAAAACGTGTCTAACAGGTAAAAACTATTTTTTTTTCAAACATAAAATATTCTAGTTTTTTAAGAATATATATTTTAATTATTTAAAGTTATTTTTATTTGTTTTTTAAGATTATTTTGAAATATACAAATTAGAAGAATGATTAAAAATAAAATATTATAAATTAAACTTATTTCAATATCAAAATCATCATGTTTTTCCAGTAAAGTTTGCATTTTTTTTTTTTTCAAAAAAGAAATCAATTATATATACATAAGGGTCTTCAAGAGTTGCGTTGGATAGTATTATGTATTGATTCTTGAGTAAGCCATTGTGCTGATTCATCTCAACTCTTAAATTTATCATGATTTGTGGCCACAGTTCTTCCTATCTGTAAATATATTTTGAAATTATATAATTTTTTTAAGCAGAATATATTACATGGCCATTAATTCAAGGTTTGATCTGGCTATGGAAGCCTGAATATATAAACTAGCTAATTTTAGGTCTGAGAGTTCCACTCCAGGGAAATAGGAATTTTCTTGGCAGGTCCAAAACCCATTTGTTTGAGGACTAGAGAGATTGTGGTGATCCATCCAGCCTGTTAATGTTCTTATGAATGTCTTATGAGAGACTCAAATTTCATTTCAACTTGAAGTCCTTGGAGGGTATATACCTTAAATATGCTCTCCCTTTGTTTTCCGCTCTTAATTATGAGAGGGTATATGCCATATATATGCCCTCCATTTTCTGTACTTTTCACTGCAGCACATCTCTAAGCTATTTTTTATGTATCTTGTTTACTTACCCAAAAAAACTTCAATATTCCTGCCGTTAATCATGGCTTCCAAATCCATAATACTGTCCTTTATTCTCTTCCATTTTCATTTTCTCCACCCAACAGTCTCAGAATTCCCCACCGCTAGAGCAACTGAACCTGAGACAAGCCATGAGATAGAAGTCTTCAATATTGAAGCAATCTCCAATGCTCTCTCTGATAAGGGTTATCTTTCCATGGCTCTAAGTCTGCAGCTGGCTCTCAAATCCAACCTCATACCATCTGAAGTAAGAGATGACAACACTAGAGTCACCATATTTTGCCCACCTAACAAAGCTTTCTCGGAATTGAAGTACCCACAGCCTCCATTAACCTTACTTCAGTATCAGATTTCGCCGTCAGAGCTCAACAGGGAGGCTCTGGAGTCATCTCTAGGGCCCGACGCCAAGGTCCACACCCTCCTTTCAGGCCATTCGCTGGTGATCACTACAGAACCTGGCAGCAGAGAGACTTCCATCAATGAAGTGAAGATCACAGAGTGGGATGTGTACAATGACGGAAGTGTGATAGTGCATGCGGTGGAGGACTTCTTCGACCGGGCGTTCCAAACTCTCCGACATCCATGGTATGATGATGATAATGATAAGGCAATCAAGAATGATGAAAGGGGTCCGAGCCAAAAAGAAGACCCAATGAGGATGCTTCTGTATATTGTGATTGGGGCTATTTTTCTTGGATATCCTCAAGCTGGAATATTGCTAATTATAATGTGGTTTTTCATGCCATCCAGATTGTGTACTTGTCGCCCTTGAGTTGAATTTTGGTGTTTAATTAGCAGCGGTATAGGGTTAATTTGATTGTTGTAGAATCTGTGGAGTCAAAACTCCAACATCTGAAATTGTAAATTCTTCATTTACAAAAAAATTGAGTTTCTCGTTTGTATTTTAATTATAATTATTAAGGAGTTCACATAAATTTAATTTGAAATTCAGACAAAAAAAAAATGATACCATGAAAATTTATCAAATGTCCATAAAAAAGAATCCCAACCTTGCCCCGGGTCATTCAATACAAATATTTGAAACTTCTAGGCATTTTTCATTAACAATAGACAAAAATCAAACGTTTAGTAATATTTTATTTTCTTAATTTGTAAAATAATATTTGTGTTCCTTAATTTTAGGATGTTTATTATTTTTTTCTCTATTGATTATGTTGCCAAATTATCAAATTTTTCAACAAAGATAGAGGGAAAGGTTAGAAGTTGAGCTTTCTTCAAAAGTGATTGAATGTCATGAAAGGCCCGACCTACCCTCACAAACCATGTCTTCCTCTTAAAAATAAAAGACCTTAATATTCAAGCCTTTAATTAGTGTTCTAGTTTGATTTCAATTAAGCTAAACACTATAAATTTTCTCCTATGGCAAAATCAAATCATCCCATTAGTTTGTAACATCATGTTTTCCATCATCTCTTAAGTGGGGAAAAACATATTAAAGAAATTAAGGATGATGAGGGAAGCAAAAGTCTTATCTTAGTTTGATTTCAATCAAGCTAAACAACATAACTTTCTTACTGAGACAAAATTAAATCACCTTCTTAGTTTCGTGCCATCAATGTTCACCATCATCTCTTAAGTGGAAAAAAAAAACATACTAAAACAATGAAAGAAGATGTTTTTAACATAATCTTCGGTGTTAACATGGTATATGAGGTATGAACTTGTCTTAAAGAGAAACATGCTCCTTGACACAATTAAAAAAAGATATGAAAAATATGTTGATGACTAAAAGAAAAAGGTCATGATCTCCTAAAGAATATTTAAGAAACTTAAAAAATACATGTGATAATCCTATTGTAATAGAAAAGCCAATTTCAAATGTAAAAAAAGTTTTCCAATTCACTCATAGCTTAGGATAAAGCCAATTCATACTAGTTCTTTAATAATATGAGCAATCACTCATTACCCAAAAAGAGGAGGAAAAAAATATTTTTGGAGCATGCACAAGTTTTTATTTGGATAACCATAGTTATAGTCAAACTGAGGCAAAAACTTAATTTGAGGGAAAGAGGTTTCACCCTTCCTACATGTTACAATTCTCAAAATAAAAAAAAATGAATAATTTGATATTTTTACTAGTCTTTGCCTAATGATGTCACCACCAAGTTTCAAGACAAGCTAGGTGTCCATATTTATTCCCACTTATTAAGGGAAAGAAGCAAAAGAAAAAATATCAAATGGAAGGACATAGAATGACAAGACACAATGACAGGACATAAATAGAAATAATAAAGAAAATGCATATCAAGAAAATGCACAAAATCAAGTGTATTATGATAAGAATACACTCCGGTCACTATTTCTATAAATCATGTTAATTAGGAAATAATATCTATTTTTCTTAATTTTAGTATATTTATTATTCATTTCTTTGTATAATTCACAACACATCCTTATATAAATTTATGAAAAGAAATAATAAAATTCACCACTTCCATTGCTAAATTATCAAACTCTTCATTAAAGACTTGGAAATAAACTCAAAAGAGACTATGATATTCTCTTCAACAATATGTTCAAACTCCCAAACTAGGTTTTGCTCCTTTATGTAGTGACCAATCTCTCATCTTTAATAAGAGGACAAATGAATGATATATAAATAGTTTTGAAGAAGGTTTTTACTTCTATACATTGTTAGCAAATCTACTTTTAAGTTTTACTTTTATCCTTAACTTTAATAAAGCTAATTACATTAGTAAGCATTTTTCTATTTTTTTTATTTTTTATTTTTTGATGTTTAGGTTGTTAGGATAGATACCTTTGAAAACATGACATAATGCAATAAAATAAGTTTTAATTAATAAATTTATTTATTATGATTTTTTTTTATTTCCATTTCTATCATTGATTGCATTAATTATAATCTAAGCATTTTTGCTTATATCATTTGTATTGTAAATGATTTAGGTATATTAAGAGTTACACAGAAGATCCAAATTATGGGTTTCTTACAAGATGATAAAAAGACCACAATTGGTTAAAAAATTTGGGTAATCCATTATAGATAGTAGTATACTATCTCTTAATCGAAATAATGACTTGTCTTGGTCATTAGAATGGTTTTCCCATAATGAGTACACTAATAGGTATGGTAACACATTAGATAGAACCTATGGTGAATTATGACATTAGTTATTGGGTAGTCATGATTCATTGAGCTACTATGTTGCATGGACTCTCAACCTTGAGAAAATATTATGATAGTGTTGAAGTCTTCAATGGCTTTGACCTTTGGGTAAGACCCTAATGGCCCATTTTTTTTTTTTTTTCTAACGAAGCTTGTCGCCTCTATCGCTTGAGTTTGATCTGTTGGTGAATACATCGACTTCGGTAGCGTCAAGAAATGTTGGTAGATACCTCCTTATCCACTTGTAGGGATGACTCAGCGTATTACTACGATGCTTTCTTTGTCTGACTTCAATCTTATCTCGAAGTTGTTTGTTGATTGGGGGTACAATGGCATTTTGAGTAGCGCCCCATAGTCATCTGAGCCTATAGCTCTTGGTTTTCTTACTTTAGTTGTTCAACTTGCCAAATGAGGGATTGCATTTGTCGCTAGTTCTCTTCTTGCTTCTTTTCCATCTTTTCTTGCCAAGCTTGAAATCGCTCATCAACATTGGTTGATTAAGTTGTAGGAGGCATGTTAGCCATCGTCTTTTGTAGGCTTTTGTGTTCTTTCTCCCACAAATGGCACCAATGTCGGAGCGTGGTCAACAAGGAGTGTCCGACTAGCCCCCTGAAACGTAGACTACAGGTTCCACTTGTACACAGGAATGTTCGGATAGGTTTTCCAGGCATGCTTCTCCGAAGCTTAAGTTAGGGAGAGGAAAGACTTGAGCAAGAAAAGAGTGTTATGAAAAAATGACAACATACCTTTCTTTGTAGCCAAGGGTGGCTATTTATTTTGCCCAATTGTAATGTCTTCTTTGGTGCCTTAATGGTGTCTTTGATTGTGTTTGATTGTGTGTTACTATCTTTAATGTCAATGATTATCAACTCATGACGATTGTCGCGCCTTGATGAGTCTTAAAGACTAATGTTTTAGCCTCGTAACGATTGTGTCAATCAAGGCACTATAGGTCACTCACATTCGTCTCCTAGAGCCATTTAGCCCAAGATCTGATAATGCAAGACCAAGTAGCTTTGTTTGTCTGGTCCAAGGGTAGCAGACAAACATACAACCGACCAGGCAGAGAATACGACGCCTGATACACTTGAATGCATTAATTGCAACATACATTAATTGTCTTGATTGCCATAGTTGTTACGAGGCTACAATGTCAGTCTTTAAGGCTTATCAAGGCGTGATAGCCGTTATGGGTTAACAATCATTGATATTAAAGACGATAACGCACAATCAAACACAATTAAAGGCACCATTAAAGCACTAGAGAAGACGTTATAGTTGGGTAAGAATAAATAGCCATCCTTGGCTAAAAGAAAGGTATGTTGTCATTTTTCCAAAACACCATTTTCTTGGTCAAGTCTTCCCTCTCCCTGACTTAAGCTTTAAAAGGATGTGCCTAGAAAACACATCTGAACATTCCTATGTGTAGGTTGAACTCGTCGTTTATGTTAAAGGGGCTAGTCGAACACTTCTCGTTGGCCACACACCAATAGGCACTTAATGCATGTTGCAATTGATGCATTCAAGCATATTAGACGTTGTATTATCTCTCCAGTCGATTGTATGTCCGTCTACTACCCTTAGGTCAAACGGATAAAGCTACTTGGCCTTACATTATCAAATCTTAGGCTAGATGACTTTTAGGGGACAATTGTGAGTGGCCCACAGATTAGAAGGTTGTAAAATGTGGTAAAAAAAAAATTTGAGACACATCAATTGACTTTACAAATTAACTATTGGTATTAACCTACTGGTCTTGGCCTTCTCAATTTTAATTTATTTTTACTTATTTTGCTTTTTTCATGATTTTTTCATGTTTTAATATATACTTTTTATGTACTTAGTTTATAATTTTTAATTAAAATGATTTTATTTGTTTACATAATGTAACAACTCACTCCCTCTCATGTAAATATTGTTTCGCTCTAAATCTAATAGGTTCTTATGACTTTGAAATATGTCTACATGTTTAAGAAAAATTGATCACTTGAATCGTATAGATGATGTTTACTTTGAGTCTAATAGACCTTCACAACTTTATATACAATTAAGAGAAAAATCATTACATATATAATGTCAAAGACTTTTTACTCTAATTGATGTGAGATATCACATTTATATTGATATCATTTGTAATAATTCACCTCCTCTCATATAGATATTATTTGCTCTAAACCTAAAATATGGTATCTCACACGAATCAAAGAAAGATTACAAATATAGTTATTTTTTTAATGAAACAAACTATTTTATTAATGTAATGTGTTTTAAATATTGAAATATAATATATTTTTAAATAATATAATTTTTTTAAATAAATTTTGTATCTCCAAGCTAGCATTGAGCATATACTTTCAAAATTCATATTTTTCATATGCACATATTACAAATTTTATCATTAATATTTTATTTTATAAAATGAATAATTTCAATATTTTTATATTTTTATTATTTTCATAAGTTTTGATTAATTTACCTCTCACATAATTTTTTTTCTTTCAAATTTTCTTCTAATACGGTAAAATTCAAATACTAAATATTCTATAAATTTTCAATATTTTTATCCTTCAATAAAATCATGATTGAATTAAGACTTACAGACATACTCCAAGAAAAGTCATGCACAAATTTAAATATAACGAAAATATGAACACGTCATAGATATATATATATATATATAACTCGAGAAATTTCATACAAAAATCCCAAAAGAAAAATAGCAAGCATATTCTTAGGCATGCAAAATGAGCATTCACGTGTAAAAGGAAAACATGCATCATATATAGCATTAGGGAGACATGTAATGTAATAATTTAATACACAGTATGTGTAAAAATCCCTTCTAAGTTAAAATAACAATAAAAGTGGAAAATTTTTAATTTCTTAACTTCTAAAAAATTTAAGTTTTGAAGAATATAAGACATACACCCACTTTTTATATAAAAATTCTTATATTTTGTACAAAACTTTTATATGAAAAGGGTAGGTGTGCCCTAAATGTTATTAACCATCATTATCATACATCACAAGCCTCTAACACAGTGATTTTGCTCAAGCAAGATAGCTATAGGATCACAACTATGCATATTTCTCCACCACCCCCCACCCCAAACAAAACAGCATCCAAGCATGAACGTTGAGAAACAACACCCAATATTCCCTCACTTTTTGAGGACATTGGAGCAAACAGATATTAACATTAGAACCAACCGAATTATGATACATACATGCACCCTATATTTCGTGGTTTTAACTTACAAGCCTTCCCAATCCATATTATGTAGGGAGCTGCAGCCAGTGACCATCTTAAATCATGTTATATACTAAATTGAGGGTCACAAGCCTAGCTTAATTTACAGCAATATTTTGAAGCCACCTCTATTTTGAGTCTTCGCTGTCTGCTGATCAATCCAACTGCATTATAATGTTATCTTCACATAGCTTTTTCTGCAACCTGTTTTCTCGGATCTGAAACCTTGGAAACAATAGAAATACAAGCTGCAAACATCCTCAACCTGCGCTAGCAGGTTGCAATATCATCATGCACTTCAACTGGCTCCAAGATCAGATGTAATGCAAATTCTAAATCATCATGAACTGATGATGTTATCTGAAATTGCTGTTAAGAGGTCGAATCGGCGCTCCAAACGCCATGATGACTCATTTTTTTGGTTGATAATTAAGGTGTATTCCTGGAAGGACCCGCTGTGGGTGATAATAGACACAGTAGCCCTGGAAAAATCCAAAACTCAGAACTTAAGTTCATAAATTAGGTCCCTAGAACAAATTAAAGATACACAAACAATAGACAATCCCAGAAGGCAAAAATCACAAAGAGAAAATACATGGAAAGGAAAAAAAAATAATGGGAAAAAAAAATCTTGACCTCTCTAATAAAGTCAACTTCTCAAAGGGGGGAGGTTGATGGGACTATATTGTAAATCTTGTTTCTTATCCCAGAAGTTCATGACAGCCACAAATGAGGAGACAACTTTTTCAAATAAAATGGGATGGTACCACAAACCAAAAACTAAGTCCAATTGGTAACTCATAGCAACTGAAGAGTGAAGGATCATTGGAATCCACCTAGAATTAGAATTTCAAGCCCTTTAGACAAGTTTCTGCCAACTTTGCAAATGATACTGTGCTGTTATATCTATGTTGAGGTGTTAATCACATCATATGGAAGTGAAGAACATAATCCTTCACGGAATCCTAGATCCAAAAAGCCATATAATCTAGTTTAGTTTCTTAATATTTAAAAAACTTGGACTAATATAAGCTCCTCTTCAATCTATGGAAAAAGAGAAAATAGGAGTATCTCAAAAAGAAAACATATGAAACATCAATTTCGGTTGTGGGTTGAGTACTAGCAATTAACAAGGGCAAGCACCACCACAATAGTATTGTTTGATGATTCGTTTATTCTGTCCACTATACTGCCATGAAAATTATCGTGTTACCCACTTTATCTAATACTTGCTTCCCAAACGGGATCTTGTACATGATCGATTGACATTATCATATTGCCATATTTCCATTTATACCAATTTTAATCAACATATACAATTTAATCTCATGTTTACCAATTCTGTCTGAACGCAAAACCATTATATCAATTGCACTGCACTTCAATGCAGACATGCATATTTGAGACAGGAGATAAAGTTCATTTAGATGTGAACAATCAGGTTTATTTTGGGGCTAGAGTATGGACCTTTCCTCCAGGGGCAGATATGATCAATGATACAAAGTATAGACTCTTCAGGACAGTTGATCGTTCAACTGAACAGCATGTTGGAACATGCAGAAGTTACCCCCAAAGAAATGAATGGTACTATGACATTACCATTCCTCTCTTTGTATTGGTCAAGATCATGCATATGATGCATTTTTATAGGACAAACTCAACTTGAAATACACAAATGCTAGAACTAAAGGCTGGAAGAAACATCTCAAAACAAAATAAGAATAATAATTATATCATAATCATAAAAAGCCACAGTATAGGAGTTTTCACCTGTAAGCTACAGATTCAGATATAGATGTGCCTGGAACTCTGTCAACCTTGCGAATCACCGCATAACTACACCAAAACACCAGATATCATGAATTAATTCACTAAAAAGAAGTTGAATGAAAGAAACGAGAAATTCTATTGACCTAGCAAGTATTGACTAAAATAATTTACTGATATTTGATTCGAACTCTAGATTAATAAATGTTCAGACCTTAAGAATGGTTTCCTGATAAAATCATAATGCATGTGGTCACTTGAAAGAATACATAGACAATTATTGCTAGAAAGCCATGATGCATGTAACCTATTTAAAGTTTAACAAATCTCAAGCACGAGACTGCGCCCCCCGCCCGCCCCCCCCACCCCACGAAGGTAAAAGGCTATTAACTTGGTCTATACTTGTAACTAAATTTTAAACGGTAGGCCCAATTAACAAGGTTAAAAGCAAATTTGAAGAGAAGATTAAGTTCAAAATAATTTTAGAAGCTCAGTTGATATTTATTGAGTCTCAGTCAAGATGATTTCCAGAATAGGTCATTTGCCAGTCATAGGGGAATATACCAACTAAACAGTTCATTAATTGGTATCTAATATAAGATTTAAATACTCTTACCTTTTAACTCCTGCAGGCACAACATTGTGAAGTACATGATGAGCTGGATCCAACACATCATTTACAGAGTCGGGTATAATAGATCCAAAGAAACTACTTGATCTTCTGCTTCTGGTAAGGGTGAAATTTTATGAGAGAAGGATCAGATTATGAACCCTTAAGATGATGTAAAAACAGGAAAAAAAAGGATAAAAATGTACCAGACCAATAAAAAAAAACATGAAGAATGTGTGCCTTCAATTTTGTGAACGAGTAAGAGGTGTATAGGTTTAGAATAAAAACAGCAACTGAGACAAATAAAAATGTAAACAGCAATGCTAATAATGATGAGAAGATAATGAGCAAATTTTGGCCAACTATGTTTAGCAACATATAATAGGCTCAAGTAGAAAAGGAAAAGGAGCAACATGAATGTGAAAACAGGAACTGAAATTATAGCAAAAGTTTTGGGACTACAATACAGCATAAGTGGA
This sequence comes from Vitis vinifera, assembly GCF_030704535.1. NCBI lineage: Eukaryota > Viridiplantae > Streptophyta > Magnoliopsida > Vitales > Vitaceae > Vitis > Vitis vinifera. The sequence goes on along the minus strand of NC_081815.1, from coordinate 10,004,515 downwards.
AGTTAATGGAAAGTGAGGGAAAGAGAAAGAAAAAAAAAAAAAAGGAGAGAATATGCTCTGGGAAGATGTTCAAATGTAGTTCTCACCTTTGATTCATGCCAAGTCCCAGAGAGAAAGCATGAACAGAGCCTGAAGAACTTGTGGCTACAAGTACATCAGGAAATTGTGTAGATGGCCCAAATGACAAGGAAAATATAGTGGAAGGGTATGCCCCCCTTCTAAAACTGTAAGACTGCTAAAGAAAGAATCGTTAGTTCCACAGTTGGAATAAAAAATAGAATCAATCGGATAAAACGATACTCTGTACTTTCTGAAAATCGATTTATTATATGTCAAGTTGATAGATAAGAGGAAATCCAAGGAACAGATGGTTATGCATTGTAAATAATATTGTACCATGGAAAGTGTGGTTCTACCATTTTCTGGGTATAAATAAAAAGATCTACTGTTTTTATCATGGACAAACTAAGTAATTAATTTCATCCACAAAAAATTTCTGGACCATATAAAATGCTTCTTTTCCATATTACCATTAAAATGATTTTCTCAGATAAAGCATTAGCAGCAACCCAACAAATCTAACATTATGGATCACTAAATGGCAGGTCTACTCCCCCCTCTGCCTTCATGCATGCATGTATGCCTGTATTTTTGACAGCCAGCTAGCACACATTCACAGATAAACACAAATACATTGTGTGATGTGCTCCACCTTAGTTGCCTCTGAAATGAGATGAACTCTGATTATGGTTCCCTGCTCAGATGCTGTTGCTATGTACATCCCATTGGGAGAGAAGACAATTGCAGCCAGTGGTGAGCGGTGAGCATCTATCTGTGATTAATTAAATTGTAATAAGAATATAAGTCAATTGAACCAGAGAACTAAACCGGACTTTTATTTCATATTGAATATAAGGCATATAGTAACAAGCTTATCCAGCAAAGGCACAAACTGTACAGTAAAAGTGCAAATCAATTCACATTACAACCCAAAAAGCATAATTGCGTACTAATAGATGTTTAATTTTCAAGGAAACAAATAAGCTTCTTTAATATTTTATACTAGAATGAAATCAATCCCCACAACCCCAAGCCCAATCCTTCCACACACACATGCAAAAGGAAATACATTAATTGATCCAATAGCAATAACAATATTGAAATGACATTAAAATGAATTTTTGTCATCGAGTTCTTAGAATGTTAGAGAAAATTGATGATTATTCAACAAACAGTGTCAGAGGTTATAATAATAAGATCCTGGTTTAGAATCATGTCAGATGATTTAACCTTGAAATTGAAACCTCAAAGAACACGAGGCATGGGTGACAAATATTTTCTTGGTGGGATCAAGGAGTTAATATTTTGGATAATTTTGTTGATAATAAGGGCAAATTCATGCAACAGGTTTAAGTGGGAAATACCACAAAATCACAAGTTTCTTTAAGATATATACATGGAGTTTGTAAGATCTTCTGGTAATGCTTCTCTCTTTAGGAAATCGAAGTAGAGCCACAAATTAGTGTCAATAGTGTGATTTAAATGCCAAGCATTTAAGAAACCACAATCCAGTTTATTGAGGTTTAATTGTGAAAGTTAGAAACTGGAAATGTCAGAGGCCACTTATCATAATTTCTAAAACTAAGATGTCCTTAGAGCAGCTACTATTATAAAGCATCCAAAGGTCCTTTATTGTGGTTTACCTTATATTTAAACACCACCACACTCTAATCCCACTCCAAAGGGGAGGAAAAAGAAAAGAAAACAAAAAAGAGAAGAAAACAGTTTATTTTTTATAGGTAAATTTAGTGTACTCAAAAAAGGTTCACCTTTATTGCATAAATTTTTGCAACAATTAATGAAGCACTTGGGAAAAAATGGACCCAAATTCAAAGTTGTCCATCCAAGATTATCAAAAAGCACATAATGGCCTTCTTTTCGGTTTATAGCATAAGTTGTCTTCTTGAAATGCCAACTTGACATATTTACTAACCAAACCTAACAATTAAAAAAGTCACTACAATATCCCAATGCCTTCCCTATTTTCCACTATTTTGGTTCATGACATCCAATAAAACCAACCTCACTCTGCATATAAGAACACCAAAACCACTATGAAAGCTTTATTGAAGAAGTGTGCCTTCAATAGTTAGCAATCAAAGCCAACAATACAAAATCACTTATTTGATAAATTTAATACTAAAGACCTTATTAATAAATCATAAGAATTAAATTTTTAATTAATAATTTGTAAATGTGAGAAACCTATTGGTATTGACTGAAATTTAAGTTCTCAATTCAAAAAAAAAGTAAAACAATTAAGTTTTAGAAACTATTTATTTTACAAATTTCTCTAGTAGAAATCATTTGAACTAAGCGATACATTATATAATTTACATTTTAGGTTTGTCAAAAACATCTTAAGCAAAAAGTAGTGTATGGTTTAGGCTATTAAAATTCTGAATTAGTGGGACCCACTTTTAACACTTAGGTGGCATTTGTTTCTTGTTTGAAATCTTACTAGGCCTGAAGTTAACTTATATGTTAACTGAATTGAATGTTGTTAAATGTTAAGTTTCTTTTTCTTTTTCTTTTTTAACTTTATTTTATTGATGTCTATATGCTTTTAAATATTAAGTTGTTTGCTTTAATTAAAGACGGTAATTCATGTTGGTGGGTCACATTAAAACTCAGACACTCAAGCAAATAGGTCAAACCTAAACTCAATACAAATAATAATTGAGTTAAAAGCATGAACCCAAATAGGGCAGAATTATTCAAGGAGGTAACAAATTGTGTAACCTATTTAATAATTAGGTCCTATTTAATAATCAGGTCAAGTTAAGACTTGTTAGAGTTAAAATGATCAACCTCCCAACTTGATATGTTTATGACTCCAACTATTCATCCAAAATCAAATTTTAAATTAGTTGAATAAGCTTTAATAGATTATGGTTATAATCAAGTTAATAAGCACAATTATTTAATAATTCAAAGGTCAAATTCATGTTATGTAGGTTAACCCAAAAACAACTTGTTTATTAAATGAATTATGCAAGTTAGACATAAATTTGACTCAAATATAATTATACTCAACCCAAACCAACAAAAATATGTTGGGTTCAAGTTGTGTCGGCAAATCATATCAAATTTGGTTACCCATTGTTTTTATTGATGTTTGAATATTATTAAGTTTTAAATTTGTTTGTTTTTGTATGCTAAAAACATCTAATAATTAGTAATGTGATGATATTTTCAAAAATAATAATTTTATATTTTATATAATTAATATAAAATATTTGAAAACTAACAATTTAAAAAAAAAAAATAGTAATTTATCATATTTCAAATCAAAGTAATTTTATATAATTAAGATAAGATATTTGAAAACTACTAATTGGAAAAAAAAAATTGCAATTTAACATATTTCCAAATATCCTAAGATACCACAACTTACTATAATAACAAAACTCATGTTTGAAAGCAAGTCAATGAAAAAATCCAAAACAAAACCTTTAACCATGAAGCAACACCCAAATAAATTGGAAAACCCCATAAGCAATCATTGTGAAACCATGAAAGCAACAATTAGATCTCAAACACAAATATTAACGAGGTTAAAAGGAATAATTACACTAGTCACTTTTGGATGCTTGGGAACAATAGATCTTGAACCTCCTTCAATTCTTTGTGATTATGCCCAAAAATTCGAAGTTCAAAATCAATAACAAGAGAAACAATTGGATGCAAAACCTTATGTGCCCATGTTTTTGGGGTTGCTTTTGCCAACTCAAGCAATTATTAGAAAGAAAAATTTCCATCATTCATAAAATAGAAAAAGAGGGGGGAGTGGGGTGGGGGTGGTTTCTTTTCTTTTTTTTCTTTTGAAAGTAAGGAACTAATGCAAGCCCTAAGGTGTTACCAAGGACAACCTATGAATTCTCTCAAAATCATTCACAAATATCCGTCAAATTAAATTCTCTTTTTAAGATAACATGGTGGGTTTTATTTGTTATTTGAAATTGACAAGCTTCATTGAGGTTCACTGGAGGATCCAAACACTTTGTTGGAGTTGCAAGGAACAACGATAGCTTAAAACTCATGAAATATATTGTAATTTCCTCACCTAATCTCTGCTCATCCCCATTTATATCCTAGATTTTTAGTGGAAATATGAGAAAAATATAACAAAGTTGAATCATTTATGAGAAGTTAGCAATGACATCAAGTGATGACAGAAAGAAGAGAAGTCTTCTAATAACTAACAAGGTACAAAAATATAAGAGAGTGACTCAATTCAAAGTTAAGGGCAGAAAAAAGGCAAAAGAGAGGCTAAAAGAACATGCTTGAGATGAGGAAGGATGACATTCCAAGTATTCAACCGTGGATATGGCCCTCACTATAGTCAATCGGTGAAATGGGTCCATTTAGCTGGCCTTGAGAAGTTGGGGCTATAACTTTATTGAGTTGACTTAAAGAATTCCAAAACAAATCAATCACACAAAAGGGAAAAATAAAAGGGAACTGATAAGCTTTCCTGGCTAGTCACCAGGTCAGTCAAACAGTAAAAGCTGTTTCCTGCACATTTCTCTTATAAACCAAACAGTTTCTGAAATATCAACTTCTCATTCACATGTGAATGCAAAGTTAACAGGAGCCTATGGCTGATAGCAAGTGTGCCTAATGGAAGTGTAGAGATGGAAAAAGCAAAAGATGCTTCAGACTCCTAATTTATACTAGACTCTGTGCATGTATTAGAGTTGGTGTACTGTTAGAATGAGATCAAAAAAGAAGCTAAACCAAAATCAAAGGTCAGTATAGGTATTTTGTTATGGATTTTTTTTTTTTTTTCATGACTTTTTTGGCTATCCTACAGACAAGAGATTAAATGAGACAATGGGTATAGTTCCACACAACATAAGGAAACATTGATTTCGGAAGGGTTTGCATTGTTATCAACAAACTGATAGTAAAATGAACAGATTTTTTGTCATCTTTATTATTGGAAATAAAGCTTTCTACTTCACATTAAAATTAGAGAAATTTCTTCCCCAAAAATTCTCATGTAATCAAGAAGTTGATCAAACTGATATCAGATCATATATCGAGCATTAATTATAACAAAGAAGGAAAAAATCTATGCGATACCTCACAATGTGAATGGAGCTCCATAACGTTGTACACTAACACAGATCCTCTGGTTGTGCTTGCTGGAAGAGCCAAAAAGCAACCATCCAAACTAGGGGAGAATGCACAAAGTCCTAAGTATAAAAAAAATATATATAGAAGTAAAAAATCTAATATAACGTTAGTTGCATATCCAATTTATAATCCAATCAATCAATCCCTTTAGCTTCTATTTGAGAATTTGGATCAGAAACCATTGAAAGAATTTTCCATTTTTTTTTAATAGAAAACGAGAAATTTGTATTAATAAACGAAAATACACATAAAAAAGGATGAAGTATCCATTAAAGAAAGTGAAAACACAAAGCAAAAAGTAGACTCAAAAACGAAGAGAGAAGACAAGAAGACTAAATCAAAGCAAACATACAAAACAAACTACATAATCAGGGAAGGGGTTGTAGTAAAAATTCTAGTAAAAACTCAAGATCTAGCTCCCCTCTAAGCTAAACAGTCAACTACATGATTGGAAGATCTAGGGCTCTAACACAGAGAAGATGATGCCCTTTGGCAAAGACTGAATCCTTCTCAACCAGTAGGAGAGCCTCCAAGGACAATCTCCACCCCAAAATCCCCAGCAGCCACCACCAGCACAGAAAAACACAAGAAATAACTACAACAAAAACCCCTTCCACAAGAGATTCCTGATGTCACTACCAGAAGTCAATATCAAAACCTCAATGAGTACTAAGAGCTCAGCTTCAACACCCAGGCCAATTCCAGCTTGTTTGGAGAAAGCACACCCCAACTCAGTGCTGTGGTTACACCCCACTAATAACAAACCAAGGCTTCCCAGAGCAGAAACTAAAAATTATTAAAGATACTGATCAGAGGAGCAACTCACAAACAACTGATGTTCTCCTTAGAAAAACAGTTTTCCAACCCAATGAATGATGTTAAGAGGAAGACTGTGGAATTCTTAGGTCACAAAAATCCAAAGAGAGGATAAAAGGTAGGATCAATCCAATATATCATCCAGGGATATCCAATATTTTCTTTCCAACCAGATCAGCAAGATTGAAGCAAGTACACTGTCAAATACTCCACCACTCACCCCTCAACAAAAGCCCTAGATGGAAGTAATAACAAATTGCAAATATTCATCAGGGTTGGCTAAAGAACCCATGATAGGGAAACAGCACTTAAAAGATCAAAGGAAACAGGGAAACAAAGAAAAAAAAAAACAATAAACCGATTCTTTTCCAGTCTCCCTCATCACCATTATCAACAAATAAGTTACTATTTTCAATCTAATCTTTAAAAGTAAATTTAGAATAAGATCCATAGTTATGTGTATAGGACTGACAAAGGGATCTAAAATCCATTGGTTAGAGTGTATTTGTGTGTGTGTGTGTGTGATAGGTGATAAGTACTGGAGCACCAGATCGGAAGCAGCAATAATAGCATATATTTCCAAACCCCAAAGCAAAGGTAATTAGAGAACTTGAGAACCAGCAGTTGCTTAAAAACTCAGAGGTGAGGGAATATGAGGGAAGCTCCCAGGGGTGGAAGAAGCTGGTTTGTTGTGGAGTCCAAATCGTTTAAGCTTTTGGTTGAGGATGTGGGAAGGAAGTTGAGATGGTGCATTTGGGAGAGATGCAGAGGTGTCTCCTTCTGGATCAGATTTAGGGATTTCGTTGTTTGTTGGATGGAGTTGAGGCCTGTTGCAGGGAGTGTGATAATAGAAGATGGTTCCTTGACTGGGAGGAGGGAGGTAGGAAGTATAGGCTGGAGCATCGTTCAAGCAAGGCGGGACGGTTTCTTCTTTGCTCTGTTCATGATCTTGAGATAAAAAGATTATGTCTAGGGACTGATTGGAGGCTGGAATACCCTGGCAGAGAAGTTGAGAGGCCTCAGAGTGGTCCCTCCTGGAGGGTTAAAGGAATCTTGTACCCCGGAGGTTTCCATGAGGGAGAAGGGGTTGAAGACAAGGACTTATGCGGATGTTGCAAAGTTGAAACCAGGGAGGATAGGAGATAGAATCTGGCTGGAATTGGAGGAAAGGGAGATGCAAGGTAGGAACAGTTGGACCATTGTTTGGTGGGTTGGTGGGGTAATTTTTCGGTTCCTTTTCCTGAGCTGGATTTTTTTAGGAGGTGGCCGTATCACCATTGGCTCTTAAAGGGGAGACTGAGTATTGCTGTGTTGGGAAGAGGACTTTTGTTATTTGAGTTTGAGTCATTAAGTGAGGCTGAGCAGGTCCTAGCCAAAGGCATAAGGAGAATTCCTTGCATTTGGAAAGATGGAACCTGAAGGTGGGGTGCTTCCGCAAGGGAACCCGCACTAATGAGGCTTGGGTGAGGATGGTGGGTGTCCCACTTCATCTGTGGAGCTGTGAGGTGTTTAAAAAAATAGGTGATGGTTGTGGAGGTTTTATTGCAGTGGAGGAAGATATAACTTTTATGGCTGAGTTGCAATGGGCTAGAAGTTTGGTGAAGATGGTTGGAAGGGATTTACCTAGCTCTGCTCAGATCGTGGTGGGGTTAGGGTGTTTCTCCATTCAGCTGTGGTGGGAAATTCCATCGTGGTTTGTGCAGCTGATGCCGTCGAGAGGAAGTCACGAGGTGGGAGTTTCAGTGGTCGGAGAAGAAGATGGAGGAAACCCACACACTGCATGCATTAGGAGTCAAAAGGAAAAGGTGGTGCAGACTAAGGTGCAGGTTGGAGTACAGGATGTGTCGTCTTATGGAGGTAAATCAAAGAAAGTTGCAGCCTTTTCTGTCGCATGTTCTGCAAGGGGGTCTGATGAAGGGACTGAGGAGGGTGATGGGGAAGGAAGCCTAGTGTGCAGAGGTCAAGAGGTAGGTGCCAACATGTCAAGCATTAGTAGATTGGGTGGGCACAGACATGGGTTGGGTGGATTCAGAAGTGAGTCTTTTGGTTCAGGTCATTTAGACCCAAATGCAAGATTTGGAGCCTCATTTGAAAAGGGGTCGAGATGGTGGGGTTTCTAGGCCCAAAGAATTACAAGGTTCTTTAGTGGGCTGTGAGGAGGAGTTTGGAATGGGTTTTAGGCCCGAAGAAGTGGGCTTAGAGGGAGTGTGGTTATTTAAAGGTCCAGCTCTTCAATCTCCGGAGCTAGGGCACCAAAGGGGCCTTTCGTTTGGCAAAGAACGAGAGGGAAGGGATGACAAAGGACTCTTTGGAGGGGCATCGAGGGAAGCTTTGTTGTTAGAGACCCTCACAGTGTTTGATAGAGCGGCGATTACTGACAAAGCTTTGTTGGGCAAGGCATCCAGGTACAATGATTCTCCTTCTATCTTTGTGGGGGGTGGGGATCTCTCTTCTTCTCTTCCTTCCTCTAGTTATGGTTGGGCCTTGGCGGCGGGTGGGTCCTCTGGCTTGGGAGGGTTGGTTGTCGTGGATGGTGAAGGGGATCAGGATTTGTTGAGTATTATACTGGCTGACAGCAGTTCATGGGAGATGGAAACAAAGGAGGAGAAGACTTTGGCTGAGGTAGGAGTGGGGAATGGTGATGAAAGGCTTGTGGATGAGGGGCCTCTGCAAGACATGGGGGGGTGGGGCGGTGTCTTATAGTCATTAGGAGGACAGTTGCTTGAAGTTCAATAAGTTTTTGGGATTCTCGACAGAAGGCTTTGAAGGGGAAATACTGAATTTGCTTCTAAGGATGAAGAATAGAAGAGAACAAGGCAAAAGAAGGGGAATTTCAATATCTACTAGGTTTGAACGTGAACTGAAAAAGTTAGTGTTTGATTAATTATAATGGAGTGAGCAGGGTGAATAGTTTAGACAAGGGAGGTGGGGCTAAAGCCTCAAGGCTTAGATGAAGATAAAAATTTTATTTTGGAATGTACGAGGGGCTAATGACAGAAACAAAAGGAAGATAATCAAGGCCCTAATCAGGTCTCAAAAGGTAGACTTGGTTTGTTTATAGGAGACTAAAATTCAAGATATGTCCCTGGGGGTGGTGCAAAGTCTAGGAGTAAGGAGATTTTTAGAGTGGGGTGCAATGAATGCAAAGGGTGCAACTGTAGGGGTGGTAGTCTTTTGGGATAATAGAATGTTGGAGTTGGTAGAGATGGAAGTGGGTTAATTTTCTATTTCGTATTGTTTCAAAAATTGCGAGGATGGTTTCTTGTGGATCTTTACGGGAGTTTATGGGCATACCATGAAAATGTGCTAAGAATTTTTCCAGGAGGAGTTAGAGGCCATTTGCAGGTTGTGGAATGACCCATGGTGCATTGGAGGGGATTTTAATGTGATCAAATTCCCTAGAGAGTGTAACAAGGAAGGAAGGGTGTCTTCATCAATGAGAAGATTCTCGGAGGTGATTGATGATCTGAATTTGAGATACCTCCCCTTGCAGGGAGCCCATTTACTTGGAGTGATGGGTTGAATAGTCAATCCATGTCAAGACTGGATTGGTTTCTAGTTTCTGAGGCTTGAGAGTGACATTTTAGTAGGGTGGTCCAAGGTACTCTTCCTAGGCCGATGTCGGATCATTTTCCCATTTTGTTAGATGGGGGAGGGGTGAGAAGAGTGCCAACCCCTTTTCATTTTGAAAATATGTAGTTAAAGGAGGAGGGGTTTAAAGAGTTGCTGAAAAGCTAGTGGCAAGGATTCAATTTCAATGGCTCTTGTAGCTTTATCCTAGCAACAAAATTAAAGGCTTTAAAGATCAATTTGAAAATCTGGAACAAGGATGTTTTTGGGAAGGTGGGGGTTAACAAGAGTTTGGCTTTGGATAGAGCGTCTTTCCGGGATGATCAAGAGAGATTGAGAGTTTTAACAATGGAGGAGTGTGAGGTTAGAAAGGAGGCAAAGGAGGATTTCAAGAAATGGGCTCTTATGGAGGAAATTTCCTGAAGACAAAAATCAATAGAAGTGGTGTTGAGGGAAAGTGATAAGAACACGGGCCTCTTCCATAGGATGGCTAACAACCGCAGAAGGAAGAATTGTTTGGCTAAGATCAAAATTAATGGAACCTAGTTATCATTAGTGCAAGAGATTCAGGGGGGTGGGGTTAGTGCCTTCCAAATTCTTCTAATGGAACCTGGTGATTGGCGTCCTAGTTTGAATGGTTTGGATTTTGATAAAACTGGGGTCGAGGAAGCTACTAGGCTAGAGGAGGTTTTTATTGTGGAAGAGGTCTTTTCTGCCCTTTCAGAGTTGAACGAGGACAAGGGACCTAGTTCGGATGGGTTCTCAATAGCGTTCTGGCAATTTTGCTTGGAGTCTATGAAAAATGAGGTAATGGGTTTCTTCAAAGAATTCCATAAGCGGGGAAGATTTGTAAGGAGCTTGAATATTATGTTCTTTGTTCTAGTCCCAAAGAATTCCATCAGTAGGGCAGTGAGGAGGAGGGGATTTTTATGAGGTTGTAGAATAAGGGGAAGGAGTGGAGATGGGGCTCAAATCACTCACTTGTTGTTCATTGATGATATGCAAGTTTTTTGTGAAGCTTCCCAGGAACAAATGACTTATTTGAGTTGGTTGTTAATGTGGTTTGAAACCATCTCAGGGTTGAGAATCAATTTGGATAAGAGTGAAATTTTACCGATGGGGAGAGTAGAGAACATAGTTTTAAAAGGCTCAAGGCGCACCAAGGCGCAAAGTAGTCCTGGAGCCTGAGGCGCAAGGCGCATCTAAGGCGCGGGCTTTAGTGAAGTGAGGCGCACCCTAATTTACATATATATTTTTATATAATATAATCAAATTTAACAATCATTTATTTGTCCTAAACACATAAATCATCAAATATCATCCAAAACTTCAATTTAATAAACAAAAAACATAAAAATAAAGAACTCCAAGCATAAAAACAAATCCAAATCCATATTGCTAATTGCCTAATACATATCCAAATCCAAAGTTTCCAAACCTAAAGGTCCAAAACATGAAATTTGTCCACAATTCAAAAACATCATTAAAAAACACTTAAATCACAAATTTGTCCACAAGCAGCAATCATCACTCCTCCTCTAAATCAACAAAATCATCATCATCATCATTTCCATCACCACATTTGTAGCCTTTCCCATCTTCTTCATCTGTTGAATCAACCATGTCTCCATCTTCATCTTCATCTATTAGTGAATAAGAAGGCAAAGTTCTAGAACTTGAAGCTATCCCCCTTGTTGGTGGTATTATGCTTGAGCTTGCTCTAGCTCTAGCTCTAGTATCAAACCTGGCCTCCTCAGCTCCAGCAGCTCTAGCAACATCACCCCATGTCAAATTGTCATCATCAAATACAAAATCATCTTGTGCACCTCCATGAGAATCCTCATCTTCCATTCTCCCTATCAACCATTCATTGCTATCATCTATATCTTTCAAGGAAATTGGGTCAATGGTGTTACGTTCATTGTATCTTCTCTTCAAGGCTCGATTATACTTGATGTACACCAAATCATTCAAGCGTTGATGATCTAACCTATTTCTCCTCTTGCTATGAATCTGCAAAAATTCATAAGCTCATAAATATATTTTAAAATTTTAACTTTTAAGTTACATTCAAGACTCTATTAGACTATTACTTGTAATTATTTTGGATTTGGTCACTCACATTTTCAAAGATGCCCCAATTCCGTTCACAACCTGATGCACTGCATGTTAAGTTGAGGACTTTCATTGCAAACTTTTGCAAATTTGGAGCTGAAGCTCCATATGCAGCCCACCATTCAGCTGTAGTATAGATATTAACAATTTAGTGAAACAATTCACCTATTTTAGCAAAAATACAATCTAATCATTTAGATAAACAAAACTAAATAACTAACTTGGTGCTCTAGTCTTTCTTGTCCTAACAGCTAACTCATTCCCGAATAGTCCTTGGGCATTTGTGAACAAACTCACTTCGGCCACAACTTTTTCTTGCTTAGTAGGGTCTCTTGTTAGCCTTAAGATGCATTTATACAAATCACTCATAATCTCGGCATCATGCTCTATTTCTGGCTTATCATAGAAGAATTCCGGGTTCAAAAAGTACCCTACTGCATGCAAAGGCTGATGAAGCTGAATCTCCCACCTCTTATCAATGATGTTGAAGATTTCTTTGTACTTCTCTTCATTTCCATTAAAACTTCTCACAATTGCATCCTTAGCTCTATTCATGGCCTCATAGATGTATCCCATAGGAGTTTTTTTTTCACCATCAACCAAACGAAGCACACGAACTAGGGGACCCGAAACCTTTAAGCAAAACACAATAGTGTTCCAAAATGAAGGCATTAGAACTATGTTGGCTATAGTTTTCCCCTTCTGCTCTTTTGCCCATTTACTATCTGACCAATCTGAGCTTGTAAACATCTTCCTCAAATTGTTTTTTTGTTCATGCAATCGCGATAATGTGATGAAAGCAGTTGCAAACCGAGTCTTAGCAGGCCTAAGCAATTCCCTTTGTCCAGTAAACCGCCTCATCATGTTGAGTAGCCCTAAGCGATTATAAAAATACCCATTTAGTGATATAGCCCTCTCCAATGTCCTCTTGATATTTGGTAGCTTTCCAATATCTTCCAACATCAAGTCAAGGCAATGTGCAGCACATGGTGTCCAATACAAATGTGGACGCTTTAATTCTAACAACCTCCCTATATGAAATTGTAGATAATAAATTTACATAAGTTCTCAAGATAAATAATTCAAATTTTAAAAGTAAATAAAAATTCAAGAAATAGTATTTTTTACCTGCCATCACATAACTTGAGTGATTATCTGTTATAACTTGAATAACATTCTCTTCACCAACTTGCTCTACCCATTTGTCAAGTAACTCAAACATCTTTTCTCCCGTCTTAATCATTGAAGAAGCATCAATGGATTGCATGAACATGGTTCCCTTTGAACAATTAACCAAAAAGTTCACCAAAGTTCTCTCTTTCCTATCGGTCCATCCATCCGACATAATTGAACATCCATTTTTCCCCCATTCCACCATATGATCTTTCATCAAATCTTTTGTGAGAGCCAATTCTTTCTTAAGGTTAGTAACTCTTACCTCATGAAAAGTTGGTCCCTTCATACCCACACCATATTGGCCAATAGCCTCAATCATTGGTTGGAAATTCGGATATGTGACTGCATTAAATGGAATAGCAGCCTCATACATCCATCTTGTGATAAGCATGCAAGCTCTTTCTCTTGCTTCCTTTTTGTAGGCATCATTGATGGTAGTTTGATTCATCTTTCCACTCCTTTGATTTTGAACAACCATCTCTGCATTAGGAGTGAAAAAATGATCCATAGGACCTTTTTGTCTTGGTTTTTTTGAAGAAAACGTCCTACCACCACTTCCTCCTCGGTTGCTACCTCCACTAGAAATGTTGGTGACATTCGTTCTACTATTAATCTCCTCACCAATATCTTCATCTTCCAAACCAAACAAATCTTCATTAACATATTCGCTCCCCATATTCATTTGCTCTTTTTGATTTTTCTTGGAACTCGTATACTCTTCCATTTCTTCTCTAACATGTTCCGGACATTTTCTACACTTTTTAGCATTTCTATATCCACCAACAAGATGTTGTTTGTGTCTATAGATGTCTCCTTTGGTTACTTTATCACAAAAAATGCATATGATGGTGTTCAAATCTTTTTCATTAACCAAACAACCATATTTCCACTCCGGATCTCTTCTTCCACTTGCACTAGAGTCCACTTGAGTTTCACTCTCATTATCCATCTTGCAAACAAATTATCTATACTCCACAATAAAATAATTATAATTAAATTAAGAAAAAAAATTGAAAAAAAAATGCATATCACATTATCAAATATCACATTAACAACAAATATGCATGAGTGCTTTTTATTTATTTATTTTTATTTTGTAAAATTTTCATGTCAAAAACTCAAAATATAATATTTATATTTAAAAAAAAAAAAATTACCAATGAGAGTTATGAGGTAAGAATGGAAAAAAATGCAGAAAAGTGAAGAAAAAAGAAAAATACCGAGGTCCGAAAGGTACATGACTATTTCCCCTTTATTTTTCTCCTATTTTCCCCCTATTTTTCTTCTTCTTTTTCTTCTTCTTCTTCACTTCTCCAGCACGGAAGAGGCTAGGGCAAAAAATGGCAGTGGTCTCGGGTTGAGAAAGACCAGAAAAGGGGGCTGGACGGAAGGAGTTTTTTTTTTTTAAAAGAACAGGGTCCAAAACGACATTGTTTTGGTCCCTGTTCACTTAAATGAACAGGCTCCAAAACGACGTCGTTTTGGTCACTGTTCACTTAAGTGCACAGTGTCCAAAACGGCATCGTTTTGGGCCCATAAAATAAAAAAAAAAACTAGGGCTGCTGCCCCGTCTCTGCAACCCGACTGGAGGAGGAAGAAGAAGAAGAAGAAGAAGAAGGAGAAGGAGGAGCGCGTACCTGGTCGGGCCGTCGGAGGCGACTCGGGCGACCGCCTCGCGCCTTGCTAGAGGCGAGCGCCTTGCGCGCTTAAGCGGCGCCTTCGTGAAGGGGCGTCGCCTCTCTTCAGGCGAGGCGCCGGAGGGTGGCGTCGCGCCGCCCCGAGCCTAGGCGCGCCTTTCAGAACTATGGTAGAGAATGTAGAGATTTTAGCCCTTAAGCTCGGTTGCAAGGTGGGGTCACTTCCTTCTGCTTACTTGGGGCTCCCCTTGGGTGCACTGCACAAATAGTGGCAATTTGGGATGGGATGGAAGAGAGGTTTCGGAAGAAGCTAGCCATGTGGAAGAGGCAATGTATTTCTAAAGAAAGAAGAATTACTCTCATTCAAAGTACTTTGTATAGCATGCCCATTTACTTCATGTCTTTTATGCATATACCAAGAGTGGTTAGATTGAGATTAAAGCAAATCCAAAGGGACTTTCTCTAAGGCAAGGGAGCTTTGGAGAGGAAGCTTCATCTTGGAAAGTGGGCAATTGTCTTTTTAAATAAAAGAAAGGGTGGCTTGGGTGTTAGAAGTCTATCTACACTCAACAGGGCTTTATTGTGTAAATGGAGTGGCACTTTGCGGTAGAAAGGGAGACTCTTTAGAAGCATGATATTAGTAGAAAGTTTAGGGAGGAAGAAGGGGGGTGGTGTACCCGAGATATGAGGGAAGGGTATGGTGTGGGGTTATGGAAGGAAATCAAGAAGGAAGGGTCTTTATTGCTTAACAAAACTATGTTCTTTGTGGGGAATGGTAGAAGAGTGAGATTTTGAAATGACAAATGGTGCGGGAGCGATGCTCTATGTGATTCTTTCCCCTCTTTGTATGCCTTAATGGCTTCAAAAGAGGCATGGGTAGTGGAGTGTTAGGACTCTTTGGGTGAGGAGGGGGGGATTGGAATCCTCGTTTCTCTAAGCCTTTCAATGATTGGGAGGTGGAGGTGGTGGAGAGGTTCCCTTTGGCAATACAAGGAAAGAGGCTAGTTATTGATATGAAGGATAGGGTGCTATGGAAAGAGACTAAGGACAGGAAATTTTCTTTTAAGTCCATTTATAGTGCTCTTGAACCTAGAAGTGCAATACCATTTCCGAGGAGCATCATTTGGAGCCCTTAAGTTCCAACTAAGGCAAAGTTTTTTTGCTTGGGAAGCTTCATGGGGCAAGGTTTTAACCTTGGATCAACTTACAAGGAGGGGGTGGCCCATAACTAACAGATGTTTCCTTTGTTGTGCTAAAGAGGAGACATTAATCATATCCTAATCCATTGTACCAAGGCTAGAGTTTTGTGGGAGTTATTATTTGCGCTATTTGGTGTGATGCGAGTCCTTCCGTTTTCGGTTAGAGATACCCTTCTTGGTTGACATGGTTCCTTTATGGGCAAGAAGCTTATAAAGGTTTGGATGACACCTCCATTTTGTCTCTTTTGGTCGGTTTGGAAGGAACGAAACAAGATTGCTTTTGAAAATGAGGAGTTTTCGATTCAAATGATGAAAAATTCTTTTGTATGTAATTTTTGGCCTTAGACTAAGTCATTTATAGATGAAGGACATTTACCTTTAATCAACTTTTTTGATTTGTTGGTTTCTAGACGAGGGCTAGTGAGATTTTTTGTATCCCCTTTTCTTTTTTGTTCTTGCCTTTAGGCACCTCTTGTATACTCCCTGTATGCTTTGGGTTGGCCTTTAGGCGCCCTTTTCTCTTTTTATATATAAAATTTTCTGTGCGTTTACCTATAAAAAAATATATATTCCAATTGAGTAAATGCTAGCTAAATCAAATATTGCAAGGAAACAATAAATTTTCTAGAGTCCTTTATAGAAGATCCACTCCATGCTTTATAAATGATGTACTTTCAACTAAATCCCCTGACCCATAATTATTTGAGATACGGAACTATGGATCAGACTGGATGATGATATTACATTCAACAAGTGCCCCTAAATCTGTAAAATAACCCAAAGCTTAGGATGCTTGCAAAAGATAAAGGACACTGATGCAAATTTGTCTGCATCAACAAAATAAATCCCTAAAACACAAAATGATTTTTTAGTACCTTTCTGTGGAAAACCATGCATTTTCCTGTGTCTATCTTCCAAATTTCATACAACTTTATGACTGCAATCATCAAATTGCAGGTATATTAAACTTTTCCTTCACTAAATTATCTTATTAATACCCTTCATGGATTTCCCTCAACTCATGTAACCATGCTTACTTGGTCTTGTACCATAGAAAGTTAATCAATCAGTAAAAGTAGAGCTAACCAGGAAGCTCTTAAACACATATGTCCATTACTTTGCTATACATAGGACAATACATCGAGTCATATAATAAAAAATCCAGCAACTGAAATGAAGAACACATCATGTGAAATCTACATGGAAAAACAGCCTAAAGAACTGCAAATGTATAGCATACATGTATAAAAGCATAAACGACAGGCTGCTTGCTATATTTGGACACCAGATAGATATCATTACATGAGGAGAAAAAGCAGCTCTACAATTGGTTCAGAAATAATAGCCCAGGTATTCTGAATATTTAAATATTGAAAAAATTCTGTAAGATGTTCTACCCTCACCTTTTGAATTCGGCACAGTATCTATAGTGTCCAAGATAGAGAGGCTATTTAGATCATAAATGTATGTCTTTTCTTGCAACACTACAACAAGTCTGCATTTACATAGTATATCAATATCAACGAGTGGAAAAAGAATAGAAGTATGATACTGAGAGAATAATGATGTACAATGGGCCAAACCAGATTCCTAGTAGTTGCAAAATTTTATTGAAATGTCCTAATCATGGATTTTATCTTTATTGAATGATTTTGGTCACTTGCAATTTGGAAATGATGATAAACTAAATCTGTATGCTGGATTTGTACACTCCTCAACATTCTACTCTCAAATTGAAAATTTCTATTAAAAATAAAAATAAAATAAAAATGAAACAAAACAAAACAAACAACCAGATTAACCATGCTATATGAAATCAGACAAGTTCCATCAAGAAAATAAAAACTTGAGGTATAGCATGTGGACTATAATTGTTGATAGGCAACAAGGTAAAGAATGAATCCAAGTTAAGGGGGAAACTAGAACCAGGTCATGGAGAAACTCTTAAGAGACTTCAGTAGTTGAAAAGATGAGTCCACACTAACACATGGATGCTTAACAAAACAAAAATAAGTTGACCTCAAGATGAGATGACACATCTTACAGCTCAAACTGCAAGGGAATATTTGTACATGCATCCATATTTTGATGGCCTACCAAGTGTCTCACAAACTGTTCCAAGTTTTCCATTGTCAAAACTATATCCAGAGGCAGCAAAGAATAACATAAAAGGCAGAACAAGTTTAAAGTTCACAAAATGTTGAAATATTTGAAACACAAGGAACAAAAAGATCATATATTCACAAAAATAGCTTGGCATTTGTATGAGGAGAGCACTAACTTGAGGAATTTTATGGTTTTTGCAAAGCGCAACATTAATAATCTTGGATAGGGACATATTGAAGTTGAGACTCACTATGGTTGACACCTTTGGAAAGCCATTTTGAAGTTAATATGGAGGCAGAAAGTTCACAGATTTCAAGGGCCAGTTGGAGAAGGGGAGAGGAGGATTAATAGGTGGTTGGTTTAGGTGAAGAAAATCATTTGTTTTGGAAGATAAGAGGGTGTGAGATTGTCCCTCATTTTTAATTTCACAAGTTTCATAGTCAAAGCTCAAGAGATGTGATTGAAAAGAACAAGGAAGGGAGGTCTGTTGACATTGTGAACTAATGAAACCAAGTTTAGAAAGCCTCTGTAGGAGATCACAGAGTGGAAAATTTACTCTTTCATCTTTAATGTACATTTAAGATAAATGGGATTCAAAGGAAAAGAAGGGCTAAGGAAAGGTAAAAGCCATGTTAACATTGGATGACAGGTAACTCTCAAATAATATCATCTAAAGGGGTTGAACCTATCAAAAAAATATATCATCTAAAGGGGTTGAGTTCCCTTCTCTCCTGTGCGATTTGGAGTCCTCTCATTCCTTCAATATGTTTTCTTTTTCCTTTTTCTAAATTCAGAATTTAATGCTAGATAAAATTCCTCCCAAATAGAAAAACTTATATCTTAAATAGAAAAAATAAATAAAAAGAACCTTTCCAGATGGAGAAATATAAAATATACCCCCAGGGGCACAGGGAGGGATGGAATGACCAAAGGTGAAGACTAAAGTCAGATCCATGATTGTGTGAATGAGAAAAGACAAATAAATAAATAAATAAACCTGCATATATAGGAGGGGAAAAAACCTAAAAAGAGCACAACAAAATACACAACCAGTTTCCTTGAAGAAACAAAATACAACAGTCAACATTGCCATATTTTGTTTCAGATCAATATCATAAGCTAATCAATTAAAAACTACTTAGCATCAAGACAAAAATAAATAAATAAATAAACACTTGACAAAGAACAGAGAGTATTCTCAAGGATCTTTATATTGTGCATTTTCAAAGTCTTGACAAGGCTTACAGAAGAGGACCTTCTGAAAGATTCTACTACTCATTGCCATAATGATTCATTTTCCATAAAGGTTCCTATCCAGGATAACTTCTGCTGTTACAGATGATTCATAATATCAAAGTAATTGGAAAAAATAAAAATAAAAAGTTAAAGCTGGAAACCTAAAATAATGAAGCACAGCAAGAATTCTGAAAAGAAGAAAAATGAATAAGCAATCCTCCTAGAACCAAGCTTATCCCATATATTCTTAACTAGTGATATGCACTAATTTTTATTGCACAAGTCAAACTACTAGAAGGAACTACTCTTCAAATTTAGCATCCCTATCTAGAGGAATGAACAATTAGAGCAATGACTTATCTATTCATCATTGAAAAGCTAATTCTCAGTGTAAAAGTGACAAAAACTGGATTTATTTGTTTTAGCAGAAACAAACATCTATCATTGCCATGAAATTAGTAAGTATAAAAACAAGAAGAAATCCTTTCCCAATTGCATAATCTGATAAACAGGTCTGATCAAAAGCTAGAGAAGCTATACTACTGTCTAAGGCAAGAGTAACAGCACAAAAGCTTGACAATAATTGGTATATGTTGGCTTAACAATATTAATTTGGTTCCAAGTAACAACTAAAAACAGTTTAGCTTCAAATTTCAAACTGAAATTACTAAGCCATATTACATGGGTTCAGGTACGAGAGTGTCAAGTGTGCGTATGTGTCCAAGTGTCAGATCCTTGGCATCCCAAAATTTTAAGATACAGGGATTCAGCTTAAAAGGATCTCAATTATGGGTGTCGATGTTTAGATACGGCATTAATTATCATAGTTATCATATGTATTTTATTTTAATTTAAACTTATTGAAAATTTTTTATTTCTCTCTTTATTTTAAATATATTAAATTTCATTTTTTATTATTTTTTATTATTTTAGTTACTGAAATTATCTTTGAATTTTATATGTTATTAATTTTCATATATTTTTTAGTTTAATTAAATGTTAAACAAATATTTTTTAGTTTAATTTTTTAGTTTTAAATAAATGTTGAAAACTTATAGAAAAATATATAGTTGATTTTAAGTGAACCTATTGAAAACTTTCAAAATTTATATTTTTAATTATTTAAATTGAAGCTAATTTATTTTAAAATTTTATATATTTTAACATTGATATAATTCAACTTAAGTATAATTTCTATGCAAAAATATTTTTTAAATCTTGTTATTTTAAGTTGATAAAATTAGTTTGAATTTAATATATTTTTTAGAATGAAAAAAGGTAATTGTTATAGTTGAAGAATAGGGTTTCACGGGAATAATTTTCTTTCATTGAGATTATTCTTTTATAGAGTTTACAACATATACAAATCCTTCAAATTAGGAAACTAAATCACTGATTAAAAGGAAATAATAACTCCTAACAATTACTTTCCTAAAAATACAAAGATTGACAACTAATAAATAATTTACAGCTTTACAAAGTTATTTCTTTCCATATCAGTTTCGGATTTCCAACACTCCCCCTCAAGCTAGCTTAAAGATATCTTTCATAGCCAGCTTGCCAACTAGAAAATCGAATTGCCTCTTCTGTAGTCCTTTGGTGAAGACATCAGCCACTTGTTCCTCAGTAGGGATATAGGTCATACAGACCAATCCGTTGTCTATCTTCTCTTTAATGAAATGTTTGTCCACTTCCACATGTTTGGTGCGGTCATGGAGAACCGGATTGTGAGCTACTAAAATTACTGTCTTATTGTCACAATACAACTTCATAGGAGATGAACCTGTCATCTTTAACTCTTCCAGTAATCTTCTTATCCACATAATCTCACAATACCATGAGCTACAGCTCTAAACTCAACCTCAGCACTACTTCTAGCAACCACATTCTGTTTTTTACTTCGCCACGTAACCAAGTTGCCACCTACAAATGAACAATACCCAGAGGTGGATCTTCGATCCACTATGCTTCCAACCCAATCTGCATCGGTGTAGGTTTCAATTTGTAGGTGTCCTCGTGACTTGAACAGAAGACCTCTACCTGGTGTCCCCTTTAGATACCTTAGAATCCTGTAAACAGCTTCAAAATGCTCTGGTCCAGGCGCATGCATAAACTGACTAACCATACTCACTGAGAATGCTATGTTAGGGCGTGTATGGGATAGGTAAATCAATCTCCCAACAAGTCTCTGATAACGATCCCGGTCCTTCACATTCTTGGCTTTTGTAGGTTGCAGTTTTACATTAAGCTCTATAGGTGTTTCAGCAGGCTTACATCCTAACATACCTGTCTCATCAAGAAGATCAAGAACATACTTCCGTTGATTTACAAAGATACCTTCTTTGGACCTAGCAAACTCCATCCCAAGAAAGTATTTTAATGCCCCCAGGTCCTTAATCTCAAATTCCTCAGCAAGTTTCCCCTTCAGCTTCTCTAGTTCATTGCAATTATCCCCAGTTAACACAATATCGTCAACATACACAATTAAGATGGCTACTTTACCTTCATTTGAATGTTTGTAGAACATCGTGAGATCAGCTTGACTTTGAGTATATCCATAATGCTTTATTACTTTGCCAAAGTGCTCAAACCAAGCTCTAGGCGACTGCTTAAGTCCATATAAGGACTTCTTCAATTTGCACACTTTCCCAACTCCAAAACTTTCTTCAAAACCTGGTAGAGGACTCATGAACACTTCCTCCTCTAGGTCTCCATTAAGAAATGCATTTTTAACATCCAATTGGTGTAAGGGCCAATTGGAATTTACTGCAAGGGACAACAAAACTCTAATTGAATTTATTTTAGCTACGGGGGTGAAAGTCTCTTGGTAGTCTATTCCATAGGTTTGAGTAAAACCCTTTGCCACAAGTCTAGCTTTGTATCTCTCAACACTTCCATCTGCTTTACTCTTTATTGTAAACACCCATTTGCACCCTACAACTTTTTTTTCCCTTGATAAATCTACAACCTCCCAAGTGTCATTCTTTTTTAAGGCATTCATTTCCTCAAACACTGCCAATTTCCAACTCGGTTCATCTAGTGCTTCTTGAATATTTCTAGGTACCACAAGTTTTGAAATATTTGTAGTGAATGCTCTATAGTTGTCAGAAAGGTTACTATAGGAGATATATTTGGCAATGGGATGTTTAGTGCAGGCTCGGGTTCCCTTTCTAAGAGCAATAGGGAGATCAAGGTCAAGGTCCTGTGCAGGAACAATTGGGGCTAATCCTAAACCGGGTTCAGGTGCAGATATTTTTGGACTTAGACCAAAGTGTGATGGTAAACTTAGATCAGTAACAGAAGAAGAAGAAGCATGTATATGAGTAGGAATAGAAGGAGGGTTACCTGAGACATTTAGAGAGCCATTACCCAGGGCTTTCGGTTGACCATGTCCTAGGATGATCGGCTGGTCTTTACTTCTTCCAGGGACTTTTTTCCTTGAATAAACCACAGACTCAAGATTGTTTCTATTTTTTTTCATTCATAGTATTTCTTCTTCTAACAGACCAATTTCATATTCGGATTCAGTAGGCTTAGTTTCCTTATTTTCTTTTTCAAGAGAGATATCAAGAATTACACTAGGCAAAGGTTCAACAATTTCCCAAAAATTTGGTTCCACTAATTTCTCCCCCTGAAGTAAATTTTTGGTAAAATATGGGACATTTTCCATAAAGGAAACATCCATAGTTGTGTAAAAACGTTTTGTAAGGGGATTAAAACATTTGTAACCCTTTTTATTAGGAGTATATCCTACAAAAACACATTTTTTTGCTCTTGGGTCTAACTTAGATCTTGACCTTTTTGGAATGTGTACATATGCAGTGCAACCAAATATTTTCAAGGGTAATTCAGAATTAATTCGAGATTCTGGAAATACCTTTTTCAAGCACTCCAAAGGAGTGGTATACTGCAAAATTTTTGTAGGCATCTTGTTGATTAGATATGAAGCAGTTTGTATGACATCCCCCCATAAGTATTTTGGAATATTCATGTAAAACATCATAGCCCGTGCTACTTCTAACAAGTGTTTATTTTTACGTTCAACTATTCTATTCTGCTCAGGGGTATCAGAACACGAGGATTGATGTAAAATTTCTTTCTCGTTTGAAAAGGTTTCCAAAACTTTATTAAAGTACTCAGTCCCATTATCAGATCTCAAAATACTGATTTTTGTTTGAAATTGGTTTTAATCATTCTATAAAATTCTTTAAAAATCCTTTCGACTTCAGATTTTTCCCTCATTAAATATACCCAACAAAGACGTGTATGGTCGTCTATAAAGGTCACAAACCATTTTTTTCCTGAAATTGTGGTTACTTTTGAAGGTCCCCCAACATCACTGTGAAAAAGATAAAATGGTTTTGATGCATAGTAGGGTTTTGGAATGTAAGTTTTTCGTTGGCTCTTTGCCAATAAACAACTTTCACATTGAAATGATAAAAGATCAACCTTTTGAAATAACACTGGAAATAAATGTTTTAAATAAGAGAAACTAGGATGGCCTAATCTGCAATGCCAAACCATTATTTGATCACGAACAGAAAGAGAACTAATACTACTTAGTCCTTGAGCAATTTTATTACTAGGTAAATTATCCTCGAAATAATAGAGACCATTGATCATCCTAGCACTGCCAATCGTCTTCCCCGAGCTCTGGTCCTGAAAAATATAATGGGATTCATAGAAGATAACACAACAATTAGAATCTCTAGATAATTTGCTAACAGACAAGAGATTACAAGTTTAGGAACATGGAGAACAGATTTAAGATCTATTCCTTCAGAGATTTTTATTAGACATTTTCCTGCAATAAGTGAGAAATTACCATCAACTATCCGAACCTTTTTATTTCCAGGACACGGTGAATAGGATTCAAACATGTTTGAGGAATTGGTCATGTGGTCGGATGCTCCAGAATCGATTATCCATGGAGTAGATTTAAAACGACAAGATAGAGCATATAATTCATTACCTGTGTGTGCCAAAGAAATACTAGAAGTACCGGATGTCAAGTTGGATTTCAGCAGTGCAAGAAGATGCTCCATTTGCTCAGTGGTGAAGGGGCTGGTCTCAGCCTCATTAGCAGTAGGAATAATGGGTCGGCCTGGTTTGTCACCTGTTTTTCCTTTCCAATTTGCAGGTTTCCCATGGATTTTCCAACAGTTCTCACGAGTATAGCAAGGTTTGTTACAAAAATCACACCAAACCTGTGGTCTTTCATTTGATTTGCGCTAAAACGCAGCAGCTTTATTATAGCCTCCACTCGTGGTAACCAAGGTTGAACCTTCAATAGCAACTCCGAGTCCCTTCTTGCCCAGCATCACATTCCTCCGACTCTCTTCTCTTCTAACTTCTGAAAAAACTTCACCAATTGAAGGCAGGGGTTGTCTTCCAATGATTCTCCTCCTTACCTCATCAAACTCGACATTAAGGCCAACCAAGAACTTGAAGATCCGATTGTCTTCCATGGTCTTCTTATGATGAAGTCCATCCTCAGCGAATTTCCACTCATAGGTGTTGAAGAGGTCAAGGTCTTACCAGATCCGCTTCAAGGAGTTAAAGTACTTTGTGACGTTGTCCTCCCCTTGTCGTATCTCACCAAGTTTGAGGGTTAATATGTGATTGATTCCCTAAATCAGAATACATCTGATTTACATTCTCCTAAAGCTCTTGTGTTGTTGGATAGCACATGTAATTAGAGCTAATGTCTTCTTCCATAGAATTCACAAGTCATGTCATCACCATGGAATTCTCAGCATCCCATATAGCATAGTTCGGATCATCCACTGCAGGAGCCTTCCTTTCACCCGTCAAGTAGCCCATCTTTTCACATCCTCTGATGTACATCCGAACTGATTGAGACCATTTCAGAAAGTTGTCACCATTCAAGCGAATCGTGGTGATTTGGACAGAGTGAGATTCCGAGGTGGTAGGACTGATTTTTGAAGAATCAGTGATGATGGGACTGTTCAGAGAAGGTTGAGGAACAGTAGTGGACTCTTTTGAAATATCCGACATGGTTTCAGATAACAGGGATTGAAAGAGAGGAAGAAGGAGGATTTCGGCAAGCAAATTGCTAACTCTGATACCAAGTTGAAGAATAGGGTTTCACAAGAATAATTTTCTTTCATTGAGATTATTCTTTTATAGAGTTTACAGCATATACAAATCCTTCAAATTAGGAAACTAAATCACTGATTAAAAGGAAAGAATAACTCCTAACAATTACTTTCCTAAAAATACAAAGATTGACAACTAATAAATAATTTACAGCTTTACAAAGTTATTTCTTTCCATATCAGTTTCGGTTTTCCAACAGTTATTATCTATTATAATTTCTTTTTATGAGATAATAGATAATTGTTATTATCTATTATAATTTAAAAAGAAGTTAAAATAGAGATAAGAGTCAAATAACTTATTGGTGTTATTTAAAACAAGTAAATAAATTTATATTAAAAAAAAATTAAAGTTGTATACAATGCAATCTAAGCATGTCAAACACAGATCTCACACCCACAGCTCCACCCATGTCAAGATGGCTATTTTTGGGTGAAATTGAAGTCTTTGTATATCAAAAAAGCTAAGATGTTGTTTGTTTTTTTAACTTTTTGTTAAAAGCAAGTTGCTTTCAAATTTTAGATGTTTTTTTTTTTTTTTACTTTTTATTAACTTATTACTTATTTCTTAAATTTTTTTACTAAATAGAAAAAAATTAAAATATTTGACTTGTTCTTTAATGGTAAAAGTAACAAGCTGATTTTTCTTTACTTCTTAATACTTAATAAAAATAAATTATTAAAAAAAAAACAAACAACTTAATACTTAACACTATTAAACATTATTTAATCTTAAATTCTATTTAGAATTAAATCAAAAAAAACAAACACCACTGAAGTATTGCCTTGAATTCATAAAATAGCAATTGTTCTGGGGAAAACAAATAGTAAAACAAGCAAGATATGATAAGTATTTTTTACCTTTTCCTATTTAGACGAATGGCAAGGACAGAAGTTAAAAAATTTAGTTCTCGGAGGGCAGCTCCAGTTGTAGTGTTGAACAAACAGAGACGGCGTGGGGATAAAGATGGCTGTGGAGTCAGATGGAACCATGGTAAATGATCAATCAGAAACTAAGAGAAGTTAGTAGGAAAATGTACTTTTAATAAAAGGGCTACACCATCTAGCACAACAAATCAGTAGACCACCAAGCACCTGCTCACCAGCTCCAACAATGGCAAGAAGACTAGAGCTAAACAGCATCTCAACAATGATGAAACCTCCAATAGCTAGCAAGGGAAAACAGATAAAATTAGGATGAATCCAATCTACAATTGTTAAAGTTTATTCTCCCCAAATTGGGGCATGTGAATGTAACATTCAAACTCAAATTCTTTCAGAAAACAACAACAACAAAATCCACCCTTATAAAAGGAAAAAGGCTAATTAATCATTTCACAAGGTGCATGCCTAACCCATAAAACATACCCTTTTTTGGAGCAAACCCAACACAAAATGATAGGATAGCAGTACAAAATACTAGATGGATGACTGCAACATTATTGAACCATAGCACACTGTTTCTTTCATTATTATAGGAACTCATAAATTGAGGAAAAGAATAATGGTGGTCATGATGTAATAAGGCTAGCAACCCTTAACAAGGCTCTTCTTAGGAAATCGTAATGGGGGTTGGGAAGCACCATTTCCTTTGGAAACAGGTTATTGATGGCAAATTTGATGAGATTGAGGGTGGTTGGAGATCCAACAAGTTAGGAGAGGCTTTTGGAGTGCGTCTTTGGGAGGCTATTAGACATGAGTGGAATGAGTTTTGGCACATGACTAGCATCTCTATTGTGAATGGGGCAAAAACCAAGTCTAGTTAGATGGACTGGTGATTCTGTGTTCAAAGATCACTTTAACTTCCTTGTTCAGAATGCATTCTAAAAGAAATGCTAAAGTAGGGGATCTTTGAGTGGAGGGGGTTGGAGAGGTTGAAACACTTGCTTTCATTGGGGCTATCATGATTGGGAGAGTGGGGAAGCGAGAAGAACTTTTTGGCACATTCACACAATGTGTGTCCGTGGTTTAGGAGAGGAGAGATTGCGCCAGACTGGGGTGAATAATGGGAGTCTTTCTGTCAAGTCTTACTATATTATTCCTTAACTTCTGAAATCTCCCAGGACTTTCCAATCAAGCAAATCTGGAATTACAGGGCCCATTCATGGCTGTTTCCATGGGAAACTGTTCGGGAAAATATTTTGGCAGTTGATCAGCTTATGAAGAGGAGCTGGATGTTGGCTAATAGGTTGTCTGTGTAGGGTCAAGGAGTTAGAATTTCATACTCTTATCCAATGCATCAAATCCCTAGTTCTAGCTATATTTGGCTTGCAGTAGGTATTTGCAAAATCTGTCAGATTGCTTCTCTTAGGCTGGAAAAGAACATGAATGCAGAAAAGATAACAAAGAATGTGGAACTTGGCCCCCTTTGCTTGTTTTGGTGTATATGAAAGGAGCACAAACATCCAGATCAAGTGTTGAAAGTCTTTTTCCTGAAAATGTCTTTTTGAATGGACTAAAAGATCCTTTGGGGAGTTGACCTTTCCTTGATGGATTTCATTGAGGCTTGGGTCAAGATTAAGCTATATAGGTTTTTTTTTCTGTGTTTTCTATTGCTTTTTTGCTTGCTTTTGTGCTCTTTCTATACTCCAAGTGTACTAGGATTGTGCCTCATTTTTTGTTAGGCCCTTTCAATGTATAATCTTGTTTGCCTATGAAAAGAAATGTATAGTTTAATTTTTCCAAAATTAGACAAGCCCGTGACTGTATGTTAAAATTAGGATGTCTTACTACAATCTTTTTTTTTAATAAGAATTCTACTTCTAGTTCCAGCTTCAGCATGATGATAGAACCAAACAAGATTATTACATTAGAATGTTGTATTTCTCCTGCAAGATCCACATTACTAACACGGATTTCTACAGTAAGAGATGCAAATCCTATATGTAGTTTGAAGTTTGAAACTATTTCAGCATCCAGAATGATATCTTGTTCCAAGATTTAGTTGTCTTTCTTGCAAGGAATGTTGTACTACAAAAATGTTGCAATTTTTTAAGAAATGAACACATTATTAACGGTCCATTTTGTAACTTTTAATACCTGAAAAGCAGAAAGCCATTAATTTATCAATCCTGGACCTTTTTATGACATAGTATGATTAGGA
Organism: Vitis vinifera; assembly: GCF_030704535.1. Classification (NCBI taxonomy): domain Eukaryota; kingdom Viridiplantae; phylum Streptophyta; class Magnoliopsida; order Vitales; family Vitaceae; genus Vitis; species Vitis vinifera. Next base: position 9,976,236 of record NC_081815.1, on the reverse strand, counting down.
ATATCGATTAACCCTCAAAATTAACCCATGAACAGCACTCTCAGCCTTGGCACTGAGATTGCTTGCTCATAAATTCAGAACTCAATGACCAATGAATTAAGAGCCCCCAGAATGGACTTTTCAGATTAATTCACACCATGAACAAGAAACTAAAACACTAAAAGACATTTCCATCTCTTTTGTTCCATTCTTGATTTCAAGTTGAGTCTCTAACATCTTATCAAAAGGATATTTGCAAGACCCAGCTATACATATGGAATATTTATATAGTTGATTAAACGTTCTCACTATACAACTTTTAATGCTTCAAAAGATCCTTAATTTTAATGCATGCATCATGTAAGATTTTATTGTTATAAAACAAAAAATAGTAACATCATTATGTGGTGATCATTACAAATCCATTATTTTCTTAAACTTACATAGAGAAAGTCAGTAAAGAAGATCTTAACTAGGTGGTAGGGAAGTTCCACATACAAGAGGAGTTTATGGTGTGGAGAATGGCATTATCAAGTTTATAATAGTGTCACAGAAGAACAAAAGAATCTGAAAATAATTTTTTTTTCAAATTTCACTTTTTTTGGTCTGAGGACTCTTTAGAAGAAAGGTTTATCTCTTTAAGTATTTATTTACAGGTTAGGATCAGTCATGGGCCTCCCTGCTTGCCGGCAGTTGCAACTTACTCTTTTGATCGAATGTCTCCTGTATAGCTCGTGTACTTTGGTTACAGCCCCTTGTTTGGTGCTTTCTAATACATTTATTTCTCTATCCATACACACACACAACTAAAAAACAAACAAACATTTGGGAACTTTCCTTATAGTGGATATATCTTCCCCATGAATAATAATGCACATAATCAAGAAGCAAGTGCTTTTGAATATCAAAGAACCCAATGACAGAGGGCAAAAGATGGAAAGCATTTGCAAAGTTTTCATAAACATACATGATATACAAGCCAAGCAGATTAAAATATATAGATGATGTAAGCAAACGATTTGTGAATTTTAGATACAACAATAGGAATGTGGTTCATTGTTTGTGTGGATCATGCTCTTGACATCTCACTAGGTTATATTGGAATCAACATAAGATATTAAAACTTCATTGTTGATCATGAAATTCTTTTGAGGCAAGTGAGAAATAGCTACTCCTTCCACTAATGTTAAAGGAAAAATGCACAGGCTAAATTGTTGTAGTATACCCTTCAACATCAAACATTTGCAAATCTTAAGGTGATCTTTGTTAGACCAAGGTTTGGTTAATTTCATGTTTTGATCATAACAAAACAAGATTTGGATTTAACATTTACATTTAAGTGTGATAGGCAAGAGGATTTCCTTGGAGACATCAAGAAGAAGATATATCAAGCTAAGAAGGAAAGCAAGAAGAAGAAGGAGAAGGTTCATTTCAAGATAAATCTTCAGGACCTTAATAAATGTAAGATTGTAAATCCACTAATTTATGATTGCATTTCATATTTTTATTAACGGGGCTTGATTTATCCAAATGCCTAAACCGTTTTTCTATTTTCATAAATTGGATGAAAATAGTTTTGAAGAAAAACCTAAACTTAAATTGTTCAAGAGTAGCTTTATAAAGGTTTTTCAAAATAGTAAGCAGTTCATAGCCGGTTTGTTCCCCATGTTTTTGAGCTAAATCTTGTATATTTATTAAGATATCAAAAACAAAGCAAGAACCAGTTGACCACCAGGTCAATTGGTCAAGGTGGTTTGCCAAAATCCTATAGTAATGGCCATCGATTGAGTTGAAAGCTTAACCGGTTGAACTATTCACTCAACCAGTTCAACATTCAACCAATTCAACTGATCAAACCATTTACTCAATCGATCAAATTGTTCACTCAATCAGTCCAGCTCAGTGACCTAATGGTCACCTGTTATACCTTCTGCCAATCAATGGCTAGTGAGCCAATTCAATCGAAGGTTATGATAGAGCCTAACTATGTCTAATGGATAGTTTGACCTTCTAACTCCTATATAAAGGATCTGTACTTCATTTATTAGATGGAGAAGGGTTCCAAATTGTTGTTCAATTATCCTTTGAGCATTAGACAAGAATTTTGAGTACAAAAAGCCTAAATTTGCATTTCATTCTTAGTGCACCTTATCAATCCTAGTTTGTATTGTGTCCATTAAGTAAAATCGTAATCTAGGAGTTCTTAGTATTGTAAACTCAATCTTGTAACCTTGTGAGGATGAGCTCGAGTGTGAGGTATCATTTGAGGAAAAAATTCAAATGTGAGGCATCACTTAAGAGTTTGCCAAGTGTATGGTATCACTTAGGGAGTTTAAAAGTGAGGTATCTTTTGAAGCTTGTTGAAAGCCCCTCAAAACCGAGAATCCAAGTAGACAAAGCTATAAGGTTTGGTTTGATGCCTTAAACATAGTGCAACCTTTAGGCTTGGGATTGAACCAAGAGGAGAGCGGATGTAAGTTGCATTGCACCAAACCAATGGAAAATACTGCATTTGCATCTCTCTATCCCTTATTTCTTTATATTCCATTGTCTATATTATTGTTCATAATTGCATATATTTTTCATTTGCACTCATTAAGCTAAAAAATCAGTTAAAATTGGCCAATACCTAATTCACCCCTTTCTTGGATGTTCACCTTAGGTTGGATTAGTATAAACCTAAAAATCTTAGATGCAACTAAAAAGAGAATGACTTCTAAGGGTGCACATCTACTCTAGAATCACTTTTTATTTTATTCTTTTATATGACCAACATAGCATGCATAACCTAGGGTATCCTATCAAAAAAAAAAATGCATAACCTAGGGTAGATAGCTTAAATATCATCTTTAAGAAAAAGGTTGTTGATTCATAATTGCAATAAAGACCGTAAGCCTAGGTATTTGCATAGGAAAAATTCTCTTTTAAGGGTTAAGAAAAAATTGGTTAGGGTAATAAATATGGAGATAGGAAATTTACTTTTTTTATTATTATCAATTCTTTGGAAATACCTATATGTTAACATATAACCAAGATTGTTTCAAAACTGTTTAAGATTATCTGTGAAAGTATTATTATAATTTGAGTATTAGGGTTATTATGGGGGTACAATATATAATATTTGGTACTTCAGAAACACATTCTCTTCTCTTATTCCTTGTTCTTGAAGACAGTATCAAAGCAAGTTCCAAACCCTATGTCTTAGTTGCAAACCTAATTTCCATTGGACATTGCCCTTTGCTTATTTTGCTATTCAAGTTATTCCAATCTACAATTTATTTAAATAGATTCTAACGGTAGTCCCATTGCTAGGAATTAAACCTAAAACAATATTGATATCCAAATTACTACATAAAATTGAATGAATCCAATTATCTACTACTTGTTCCTAATTTTCTGGTGAATCTTTTATCCATAAACAAACTAACTAGTCTCTTAATTTTTTTGTAACATTCTTCCCTCTCCATTTTGTATTTCAAAATCTCTCAATGAAGAAGATGATTGGTGGAAGGTATGAAGTTATTGGAATTTATTACCTTGTTGGCCCACCTCTTGTTCCAATTGCTATACATACTTTTGTTTCCTCCATGCAATGAAACTATCTCACCCTCCACTTCACATTCTTTGATTTATGGAACTTCCAGTTATATTAGAGTCCAAGTTAGAGTGTCAAGCCTATGAGTTAGGCAAACATCATTGGTCCGCTCTTGGTGCTAGGGTCAATAACGGGAGTTCCAATCCTTTTCATCTTGCTCATTCAAACATTTGGGTTCCATGTTTTGTTTCTATTTTTTTTTTTATATAAAAAAACAAAAGATATATTGATCCAAGTAAGACTAAACACCTTCACCATACAAGGAAAACTATAGACATACGCAAAACTCCTCAAGACTAAACTCAACTCCTCTCAATGTTATCCACCCCTTCATATTACAAACATAAAGCCAACCAAGTTGAATAACATTAAGTGGAACTCCTCTAAAAGTAATAGTACAAGAGGCCCATAAAGAGGAATAAAAGTGAAGTAAATCCCACAACATCTCTTCCGATCTCCACTTTTCCTCAAAGATCCTAGCATTTCTCTCTTGCCACACAATCCAAAGTATAGTGAAGCAAGCAATTTGCCAAAAGGTCTTGCCTCTGATGGAAATTCCCAATGTTTCTAATGTTTTAGGATTTAAGTATTTCTTAAATTTGGTTAGATTATTCTAGAGTCACTTGTTATATTTGTTAAAAGACAAATAAGAAGTTGCTTATGTATTTTAGTCCATTTTTAAAGAAAGAAAAACATAATTTAGTGTGCCCATTAAAACATTTGGTTCAAATAATACTTTAGAATTCTCACATTTTCTATTACTAATTTTTGTGAGAATAATAGACTTATTCATCAGACATCTTGCTCTTACACTCCCGAACAAAATGAAGTAGAAGAGAGAAAAAAAAATACCTTTTGGAAATTGCTCATTCACATCCTTTTCATATGCAAGTTTCGAAAAAGTTTTGGGGGTGATGTTGTCCTTTCTACTTGTTTTCTCAATAACCATCTCTCATCCAATATTCTTGGTAATTAATTTTTATTTTATATCTGAATATTCCATTGCTTTCTATTCCTCCATGCATATTTGAATGTGTTTGCTTTATGCATTAAGCGACCACAAGTTCAAATAAATTTTTACCTCGGTCCACAAAGTATGTCTTCCTTGGATATTTCAAAACTCAAAAAGGTTAGAAACGTTTTAATCCCACTTTCAATAGGTACTTAATTAGTGCAAAGTTTCAATCTACCCCTTTTTTTCTTTTGAAACTCTTAGTACACAACTCTTCTCTTTAACTAATGATCTTCTTCTCATTATTCCTGTGTCTAAACCAATTGCATCATCAGCTCCCAATATTCATGTGTCTAAGAAACCTTTAATAGTCTATGTGAGAAAGAAAATGATCATGACTGAGATTGCTCCTTGAGACGTACATTCCACCACCATTCAATTGTCGACAATTGATAGGAGGTTCATCTCCTATTATTGATTCTTTGATTTCATCTTATCTTCATTTCCTCATTACTCTTCAAAAAGGTAAGAGAACTACTAGTCAATATCCACAATCTAAATACCCTAATTTTGCTCATTTTTCTTTTCCTTTTCAATCTTTACTTCTTTGTCTACTATTGCTATTCCTAAGACTTACCAGGAAGCTCTCTCATCTTGGCTAGAAAGTAGCCATGGAAGAAGACATGAAAGTATTATAGAACCGTGACGCATGGGGTTTAACTACTTTACCATGAAAAATAGAAATTGTTGGTTAGAAGTGGGTCTTTATTTTCAAATACCATCCAAATGATACTATTAAGAGGTTGAAAAAGCGACTAGTTTCCAAGGGATATATGTAGACATGATTTTTTTTTTTTTTTTTTGATGGACAACAAGAGCATTCATTAATAAGCGCCAAAAAAGGAGGGGGCACGCCCTACATATACAGGTTGTATACATAGAAACAAGTCAAACACACCTCAACCAAAGAAAGACAACAAACAAAACAAAGCAAAGTTAACCACAAAAAAGAGTATCAAGGAAAATCAACATAAAGGGAAAATCCAGCTCCAAAGAATCCCTAGTCCACTCAAAAAGAGTCCAAAAGAAGAGATCCTTTAAACCCTGGTCGGAAAGATCTTCATCTTTGAAGGTTCTTCGATTACGCTCTTTCCAAATACACCAAAACAAACAAATGGGAGCCAAGTGCCACATTGCTCTAATCTTCTTTTGCAACCCCTTAACTTTCCATTGAAGAAGGAGATTTCTTCCTGAATCTAGAAATACCCAAGTCACTCTAAAGAGGGTTAATAAAAAGGTCCAAAGCTCTCTTGTCTTAACGCAATGAATTAGGATGTGATCAACTGATTCTTCACTCTCTTTACATAGATTACATCTATTGACCATTTGTCATCCCCTCTTCATTAAGGTGTCTATAGTTAGGATCTTCCCCCAAACAGCTTCCCAAGCAAAAAAGCAAGTTCTAAGAGGAGCACGGGATCCCCAAACCTCCTTCCCCGAAAAAACGAAATTATTCTCCCCACTTAGAGAACAATAATAAGACTTGACACGGAAAAGTCCTCTCCTATCTTCTTTCCAACATAAAGTGTCCTCACCTTCTTGCACTTTTAACAGGTTAAGAGAACCCAAAAAGCGGGTCACCTCCTCCACCTCCCAATCTTGGAAAGGTCTTCTAAAATGAACCTCCCAACACCCCCCTTCATCCCCTTCTCTTTTGCAAGATTCTACAACTGTAGCATTTTTATGGGAAGCTATCCCAAAAATAGTAGGGTAAAAATCTTTTAGCTTGAAGTCCCCCGCCCACATGTCCCACCAAAAGCCTGTACGACTACCATTTCCTATATGGATAGAAGTTCTAGCAATAAACTCTTCCCACCCTTTTCTAATGTCTTTCCAAAGGCTCATCCCAAATAACTCCTTCCACACTCAGTAGTCCAACTCCCCTCCACCTCCCCGAACTTTCCACAAATGATCTTCCTCCACAAACTATCATGCTCAATAGAGAATCTCCATAGCCATTTGCCTAGCAAAGCTTGATTGAGGCTATGCAATCTTCTTATCCCCAAGCCTCCAAAATTTTTAGCCTTACAAACATCTGACCATTTTACCATAGATCTTGCTCCTATCTCCCAAATCTCCCCACAAAAAGTCTCTTTGAATTCTCTTTAATATAATTCTCACTTTTCTAGGAATAATAAAAAGGGACATAAAATAAATAGGGAGATTTGAAAGAGTGTTCTTTAAAAGGACAAGTCTTCCTCCTTTGGAAAGGTAGTGTTTTTTCCAAACAGTTAATTTCCTTTTAAACCTCTCCTCAATAGAGTCCCAAACACCACAATGCCTATTAGGGGCCCCAAGGGGTAATCCTAGATAAGACGTGGAAAGCTTTCCTACTTTGCACCCAAAAAGAGAAGTTGCTCTATTCACATCCACTGTCTCCCCTACTGGAATAACTTCACTTTTTTGCAGATTTATTTTCAAGCCTGACACCAATTCAAAACACATGATAATCCATTTCCAAAAATTCAGCTACTCTACATTATCCTCACAAAAAAGGAGGGTATCATCAGCAAACAAAAGGTTGATATAAAGGTTGGTGCATTTTTGACACCAAGTTGATATAAAAGCCAATTTCGACTTCCTTCTTTGTAGACATATGATGTTGGTTACTTTGATTGGCCTTTATATCTTCTTGGTGTCAAAAATGCACTTTCCATATAGTATTTTCCAAAAGAAGTCTAAGTTTGTTGCTCAGAGGGAGTCAAGAAAGGTGTGTATTTTAAAAAAGCCATATATGAGATCAAACAAACCCCTCAAGAATGCTTTGATAAGCTTAGTGGATTACTAACCTCTCTTGGTTTTTCTAGTCGCCACTTAGATCATTCAGTCTTTGTGAAGAATACATGATTAGGTATGGTGATTTTAATTTTGTATGTTGATATCCTTGTATTTGAAGGTGATTTGTGTGGAGTTGAAAAGGTGAAAACATAGTTGAAAATTAATTTTCAAACTAAAGACGTGGGGTTGCTTAGATATTTGTTGGGTATAGAGGTGCTCTTAGCAAGAATATCAATGCAAAATTTACTAAGGCTAGTTTGTTAGGATCCAAACCTGTAAATACACCCATGGATCCTAATGTACAATTGAAAGGAGTAGATGATGTAGATTTTTCTGATACAAGAAGGTATAGAAGTCTTGTTGGAAAACTCATATATTTAACTATGACATGTCCTGATATTACCTTTATTGTGAGTGTTGTTTGACAATATATGAAAAGTCCTAAACAAGTGCACTGGGATGCAGTTTGCCATTTTCTCACATACCTAAAAGGAACAGTTGGAGTGGATATTTTGTATAAGAAGCATACCGAACTTGATATTTTCAATTCTTCAGATGCTCATTAGGTCGATTCTGAACCTGACAGGCAATCTGTTAGTGCATATTACACTTTTTTGTGAGGTAATTTGGTAACCTAGAAAAGTAAGAAGCAAAATGCTATGACCAGATCTAGTGTTGAGGCCCAGCATTGTGCTATAGCTCATGTGAATACAAAGTGTTATGAAATAACTAGGTCTTGAAACTAAAACCCTATGATTATGCTGTTTGATGGTCAAGCATCTACATATATTGCAAGTAGTCCTAGGTTTTGTGAGCAAATAAACATATTGAAATGGATTGCCATATCATTCAAGGAGTTGTGATGAGAAACAATCCACTTCAATATTTTAGATCAAAAGACCAACTTGGAGACCTATTTACTAAGGGCATTTCAAAAAATCTGTTTCTATCATTTGGTTCCAAGATAAGCATTAAAATTTCCTATGCTCCAACCTCCAGCTTAAGGGGGAGTGTTAAAGATTATGTGAGGGCATCATTGTAATTTGAGTGTTTGGGTTATCATAGGGGTGCAGTATATAGCAATTCTCTTCTCCTATCCCTTGTAGTTTAACAAAAATCATCTATTTAACTCCTTAGCACTGATCAGTGGGAAGCACAGTCACAAAAATGGCATTTGGAAATAGCATTCAGCCTCAGATATATTCAAACTCAAATATATTCAAAATTGGGAGTTGTCCAGGAAAATATTGGAGAAGTCCAGACAAAAATCCAAAATGAAATTAAAGCCAAGAAAAGTAAATGATATTTCAAGAAAAAAGGGAAATATTTTTTATCGCACCCGGAAAGTTGGGAATTTCCAGATATTAAAGAATTATTGAATAAACCGGATACATTCAGGCTCCATTTGTTTTATGAAAAATCAAAGATAAATTTGACATTTATCATTTTGTCACCGTGAGCGGGAGGCTGTTACCATATACATGCAATTTTCTACAAAATTCCTGTTCCAATATCTTCAATAAACAGCTTTTGAACTTCAAAAGTAATATTCAATCAAAACGTAACTCAAATTAGCACAGAAATTCATCCGTTTCCGATTCACAAAAACTAACTGAACGCTAAAATTCGATTCAACAAAACTTAAAAAACAAATGTAAATTAAATAAACAAATAAAAACAAGGAATATGAACTAGTATTGAAAAACTTGCCTCGCTCATAACGTAGAGTCCCTGTTTCGGAATCGAACACTTTGAATCCATCCCTCGTGCCAATCGCAAAGTAACTGAAATTCAAAAATACCAAAATTCTCTGTTTGTTTCAATAGAAAAGATTCCCAAAAAGCCTAAAAAAAATAGGGAAAAGAAAAAAATAAAAATGAAGAAGAAATAAGAGAAAGGGTAGTAGTACCTTGTATCTTGATTGAAGGAAGCGCAGAGGATTGGGTATGATGAGGAATGATTTGCCATAGCTGTTTATGATCCTTAGGAATTGGATTCCTACGTTTTCATGTTTGGAATTTGGATTCCGTCTCGATTCGCGGCATCCAGGAAGAAAGAGAGAAAACCTGAATGAGCAATGACACCTCCTAGTCCAACAAGGATGAGAGGGACTGTGATTGTGACCATGAGTCCATGACCAATAAGACATGGGCCCGGATCTTTTTTGGGCTTGATGGGCCTAGCACCATCGGGGCCCAATGTTTTCGAATTTCTTTCCCACCCTCAAAATGAAGCCCATTAAAAGATTCCAAAATTATAAAATACTTATTTTAGTTTTTTTGTCAAATTAATTTATTAAAAACAAGTCAATATAAACTATTACTAGAATTCTGATTTTTAAAATTTTAAAAATAATTTTATCAATCATATCAATACCATATTTTGACTCTTAAGGTTTAGGTTTCGCTCACGATTTTCCTTTCTTTTACTTCCTATTTTTCTATTAAAGGGAAAACAGATATAGGAATCACAATAGAACAAATTAGGCACGACACCACTTTGCTTACTTTAAATCAATTCTCATCAACATAGATTTTTAATTATATTAAAATAAATATAATTTATAAATAAATAAATATAATAAATTTTTATAATTTAGTTTTGTAAGATACAAATTATTGCACCCATAACAATTCACCCCATTACCATTCCTAAGTTGACATAACTAAATAAATAAATAAATGTGATAGAGTTTGACCAAATATCCTTAAAAATTGTTGTTATAGCATTTAAAAAACTTTATAAAAGAGGGCTTAAATCACTTTTCATGTTCATGGATAGGAATTAAGTTTTAAGAAATTCTTGTTGGTTACCCTAATAACCTTTATGTTATATTTCAAAACTATTCTTAAAAGCGGTTTTGTGTTTTTTAAAGCAAAGAAAATATAAAAACACATTTGGTTATCAATTATTCTCACAACAGATTTTGAAGAATGTTTTTAAAAAATATCTAGTTTTTTAAAAATGCATTTTACTTGTTTTAAGACATTTTCACTTGTTTCTAAAGAGCTATTTTAAAAAATAATTATATAAATATAAAAAATGATGAAAAATAAAGTATTATGGATAAAAGTTATTTTTTTTAAAAAAAAACATAAAATATGTTGAAAATATTTCGAGTTTCCAAACAAACTTTTGTTATAGAAAACTTCATTAAAATATTCCCAAAAATACCCTTAGACTATGCTTGGAAATTATTTCAAGAAATAGTTCTAATAAAGTTTTTAAGAATAGATTTAAATGTTTTCATAAACAAAATTATATTTAGAAACTAAGGGTCTATTTGGTAGATGTTTTTTAAAACTATTCTAGAAAATAGTTTTTAAGAACAATTTATATGTTTTTAGAAATAAAATTGCATTTAGTAACTAAATTTTGAAAAACAATTTTTGCTCTAAAAAATATGTTAGGAAGTTGTTTGTTTTTTTTTTTAATTGAATGTTTTCTTCAATTAACTTGATATTGTAAATATATAATAATTTTTAGATTCACACTTCATTTAAATTAAAAAATATATTCCATTTTAAAAATTATCTGCATCACTTATAATTTTTTTAATATAAATAAATATTATAACAATTATCACACCAAGATCATATTTTAATATGATATATTAAAATAAATAATTTTTTAGAGGTTGAAAAAGGGAAACACATTTAGATGAAGTAGCAACAATATCAGTAAGTTATCAAAATTAATGACTTGTAGAGACTTTTTACAAGTAGCACCAATGGAGGATTGATCCATTAACTTCTACTTAATTCTTCATTACCAACCTATCTTGAATCAGCTTTACTTTCAAATAATTATATATGGTATATAGATACCAGATTTTGCATATGGATATGATGTTGCATGAAGACATGAACAATGCGGTATGAATTCATACAAACATGCATGGTGTTAGACATGACAACCTCATAAAACCTAGAAATGATATCATAATGTAAATTTGTTAATTGTTAGGTGACCACATTGATCAAAAGATTCTTATTCGTGCTTTTGGAACAAAGTTATCAAATGTTTTAATGTTTTTTTTCCCCCTCAAGAATAGAAAACAATTTTGGAAAATACCATCCAAATAGACTCTAAATTATGAAAAACAATTTTTTGTTCTCAAAAATAGGAAAATATATTTAGTTAAGTTAATTAAAACAGTTTTATCGGACAAGTAAAAAAAATAAAAATAAAAATTATTTGGAAGTTTTTTTTTTTTTAATTGTGTGTCTTCTTCAATTAACTTGAAATTTTAAATATAAATAATTTTTAGATATACACTTCATTAAAAGTAAACAAAATTGTATCCATTTTAAAATTATTTTCATCACTTTCAAATTTTTTTAAAACATATATGTCAATGTGCACTAACTCTAAATACTCCTTAGCTCTATATCCTTTAGTAGTAAAGAGTCTCTTTGTCATCTTACCTTCTATATAGGATTCATAGACTAGAAGATCCCCTAGAATCAAGTATGGTAAAATTCTAGACTTAACCTGTCTTTGGATTATGTTTAGATTAATATGATATAGGCATTGTAGGGAATCTCAAATCTCTCCATTCCCCACACCGAGTCAAGTTAGATACATGTGAATCTCTTAGGACTTTCTTTAAATTATATCCACAACAAAAACAAACTTATTTTTAAACAAAGATTTAGATCAAGTGTTATAAAATACAATATCACATATTTGGATGTTCCCAAATCTATTCCATTTAGAGAAGATGAAGTCTAAAGTATTCGAAAGTCTCATATACCTAAGATCTTCTGCCTAATAACTCTACCTTGATCTTAACATACCAAAAGTGGGTCTTTGGAAGGGAAGAGACTATGACTCTCTTTTGTTTCTTTGGATGGTAGAAGATGACTAACTTAAAAACCTTAACCACTAAAGGGGTATTTATAAAGTTCTCTAACTGAGCTTAAGTGACTTGGGCTCACCAAAAGTTTAGATCACTTAATCTAGTCCAAAATAGGTTTTAATTGATTAACTAACCCCATAGGATAATCTAATTAATCAATTAGCTCAATCCAAAGACTTTGTTCATTAACCCCTATGGAACCTTGTGTAATTGTCAAAGCGTCCTTATGCATAAAAGAAAAGTGAACCAAAACCCAATCCAAACCTCATAAACCATGACAACAAGGTATATGACCTTGAGCGAGGACCATTAGAACCCATAGGATAGTATTAGCTCCCTCAAAATATAATTCTGAAGTTAATTCAACATCTCACTACAAATAATTAACTACATTCCAATACCCTATATAAATAACAATGAGACATTAAGTGTTTAGTTTCGTGACCAATCCATTGTGTACAGTCTCCCTATGAATTGGTGTCTAATATCTAATAAGGTGAAAGTTATCAACCTTTCAAGACTACTTCTACAATGGAGGTTATGGGTTTTATTGATGCCCTTTCCTACTTAATCTTTTGAAAAAATAAACTTTTAGCAATTTTGGTAATATTTCTTAAATAAATTCTCTATCATGAGATTTTCCAAATTTGTTATTTACTTCTTAAATTGAGACTCCTTTGTTAATAGAATTGTTTGCTTATCCCTTTATCCTTGGGCTATCCATAACCATAAAAGTTCTTCTCTCTTAGTGAGAAAATCTTGAAGGATTGTGTGGTTTTCTCATTCTCTCAGGGTGGGAGAGCCTAAAGGACAACAACTATCATAGTTATCATTCTCTTTCTCTGAAAGTGGGAGAGCATTAAAAACCACCTATCAACAACTAAGTGGAAAGTTCAAAAAGGAATAGTAATAATCTTAATAATAACCAATTTAAGAAAATCAACAATAGAAATTTGTTTCTGATGAAAATTTATTTTCTTAAAAAATTCAAAATTACTTTTCCAAAATTTTATTATTCATTTAACACATGCTAAAATCAAATATACACAAAAATAAATAATAAAGTAAAATCAATTACTCCCATGGCCTTAGGAATCTTGTTGCATGAATTTGGCAACCTATTTGGATAATCATTCAAATTTATCAAAACCATACCTACAACAACAAATAGGGTTAGTAAACAAATTACAATCAAACCCTATACTACTACAATTATCCTAAAAAACCTTTTTCGGTCGTTGCCATTTTCCTTACTCTCTATTTGTTGCCAAGAGCACTCGAGCGCCCAAAAATCCAAAGAGGATGTTGGAAGCAACTTACACTGCTCGAAGGACTACTCAAGTGCTTGACACCAGTGCTCAAGCAATAATCTAGCCGCTCAAGCACTATTACAAAAATGTGTGCATCCAAGGTTGTTTCTCCTTTGGATTTGGGTTGGTTCTCCACTAAAAAACTTACCTTTGTTGGAATGGGAGCCACTAGGCCTGAATGATGTCTTGGACTACTTTCTTGCAATCCATGGGTTACAAGATTGATAAAAATTGGAGCTTTTATAACAAAAGTTCCTATATATACTCCTCAAAATGAAGTTCACAATTAATCTAATAATTAAAAACTGGATTTTTACAATGTAAAAAAAAAATATTATGGTCTTAAACATGGAGCTTACAACCCAATATAAGAGAAAACAAAAGCAAATCACAAGTATAACCATCATATTAAAACAAAAAACCACAAACATTCATCCTTGAAGCCATGGGATGAAACAAACAACCTTGCAAAACAAAGTTAGCACGTCCTAAAGTAGATCTAACAAACAAAAACTTATCTTACAACTCTTATATAAGTTGTTGGGAATCCTAGATTACCTAATTCCTTGACCCTGGATCATATAGGTACATATTGTTCTACCCTAGGCTTCTCTAGAAAACAATCTAAGCAAAATCCAAGCTTCAAACATACACTGATCTGGATGTTCCTAGATCAAATCTATGTTGTGAAGATCAAATCCAAAGTCATTTAAAATCTCGTCTACCCACTAGTTTCCCACCTAATCTCTCCTCCTATGGAGCTAGACATGAGAAAAGTGTGTGTTTTTCTCTCTAGAGGGTGGCTATGGCTTCTCTCTAGAGGGTGGCTATGGTTTCTCTCTAGAGGCTTTTTTTTGGAAGATGATAGGCAAAATTGAAACCTTAACCCCCTAACATGGTTATTTATAAAGCTCTTTGTGGGCTTAAGTGACTTGAACCCAAATTGGGTTTAGGTCACCATATCTAGCACAACTAAGTCATAATTAATTAGTTAGCCTTGATGGGTTCCAAATAATTAATTAGCACATACTAGAAATATAATCCATAAAATCTAGTGCAACTTTGCGTTTTTACCAAAATGCCCTTCTGCAAACTTAAAAACTAGAAATTGATTCCTTATAATCCAAATTTGAGACCCATAGGAAAATACTAGCTTCCTTAGAATCCAATTTTGAAATTGATTCAACATTCCACTGAAAAAAATCAACAACACTCTAATATCTTATAAAATTATGATGAGCATAGCTTGGGTTTGTACCCTAATATCTACTGCATGCAAACTCCCTATGAACTAGTATTCATAATATAATAAGGTAATGTTATCACTTATCAAGTTACCACTTAAATCCTTAAGTTACATATCCTCCTTATTATATGATCAATTGACATACTCTAACTTCAATGAGCAAATGTCAAATTTCACTAAGTGAGATATTATGACCATAGTTTTCTAGATCACATATTCTTTAAATCACCCAAGAAGACACACTATCTCAATACCATGAGATATCATGGTGTATTTATTGAGAATATTTTTTGCTATCAACCTCCATTAACAGTGATCAATCCATAGGAATATATAACCACGTTAAGGTTTCACTTATAATTCAAAGTCTCATATTGATTTTTGAAACAGACTCAATACCCTCTCAAAGATAAGAGTCCATGCAGTATAGTAGCTTGATGAATCATGACAATTGATACCCTTATATCATGATTCATCGTAGGTCTCATCTAGTGTGCATCACATTTATTAGTGCATTTACCATGGGATAACCATTCCGATAACCAAGACAAGTTATCCCTCGAATTGGAAGGTAGTGTACTACAGTCTTATAAGGATTGCCTAAATCTAAACATTGACTATGAACTAATCATCACCCTATAAGGAATCCATGACTTGGGTCTTCTATGCAACTCTCAATGCACCAAGTTCATGTACATGCAAGTAATGTAGGCATGTATATTCAAATAACCAATTAATGCATATGGTATAATAAAAAAGAAACTAAGAAAATAGATAAATAATTTTATGAATGAATCTTAATATGTTACATCATGTCATTCTTTCTAGGGCTCAATCACAACAAAAGTATCTTTAAATACATATAAAGGATTCATAATGAATGACTTAATCGAATATGGATATATAAATAATGAAGTTTCTTTTGGAAATATTATAATTTGTTTATTTCATAAGACATCTATTTTTATCATTATTAAACGAGTCATGAAATAAGACCATTTTGGGGCAGAAATGGAAGAACTACAAAGTAATGAAGTAAAAAAAAAAAAAATCATTTTTTAAGGGAAAAACATATATTCTCTTCCTCTTCAATGATCTCAAATAGAAAGAATATAATTCCTCCTTAAGCATCAATAATGAAATATATATATAGTGACCCAAATAGATAAATTATAAAATAATATACAAGCCACTATTGAGAACCTTGGATTACCTCGCTCTATGCCTTGGATTTGGTAGGGTGCATGCATTTATGCCTAGGGATTTGTAAATCTAACACAATAAAAATTAATGGCTTCAAAAACCATATAATAATAAAGATCTAGAGATTTGAAACTCATACTTGGATCTAGATGTTCCTAAATTAGTTTCCTTGTGGTAAAGAATATGTCTTAATGCTTGAGAGGTCTCATACACCCAAAGTCTTCCTCCCGATGACTCGAACCATGTCCATGGCACTTTAAAAATGGACTTTGGAAGGGAGGAAACTTTGAATCTCTCTCTCTCCCTTTGGAAGTGGAAGACAACTATTTAAAACCCATGGAAACCTTAACCCTAACCCTAACCCCAAGGGGTATTTATAGGGCTCTCTCACTAGGCTTAAGTGACTTGAGCCCATATGGGTTTAGGTTACTTAATTTAGCTTAAATCAAGTTCAAATTGATTAATTAACCACACAGGGTCATCTAATTAATCAATTAATCCAATCCAAATATCACGCTCACTATCCCCTATGCAACCTTATGTAATTACCAAAACACACTTATGTACAAGAGTGAACCTAGAGTGAATTCAACCCTCATAAACTATGTTATCATGATATATGAACTTAGAGCGGAGACCATTAGTATCCATAAGAGTACTAGCTCTCTCAAAATCCAATTTTGAATCTGATTCAACATCCCACTACCAAGAATCAATTGCACCCTAGTACTCTATGTAAGTAACAACGAGACAAAGCTCGGGTCTATGACCTACTAACCACTACATGCAGACTCTCTATGAACTGGTATCCGTAATTTAACAAGATAGTGTTATCACCTATTAAGATTACATTTCTAATTCTTGAGTTACAGATCCCACTTATTATATGATCAACTAACATATTTTAATTCCAAGGAGAATATGTCAAATTATATTAAAGAAATTACTACGACTATAGATTTCATAATCACATGTCCTTCGGATAACCAAAGAACACATTATCTCAATCCCATGAGATATCATGATGTCTCTATTGAGAATACCTATTGCCACCAACCTTTATTAATAATGACCCAATCCATATGGATATATGACCACTTTAGGGTCTTACCCGTAGGTCAAAGACTCATGTTGATTTTGGCATAGGCTTAATATCCTTTCAAGGTTGAGAGTTCATGCAATATAATAGCTTAGTAAATCATAACAACTAATAGTCTTACGTCATGATTCACAATAGGTTCTATCTAGTGTGCATCACATACATTGGTGCACTCACCATAGGAAAACCATCTTGATGGCCAAGAGAAGTTATCCTTCCAATTTGAAGATGGTACACTACAATCTTTATTGGATTGCACAAATTCATGAACTAACCATGAACAACTTATTTACTTACAAGGAATCCATGACTTGTATCTTCTGTGTAATTCCTAATGCACTCAAGTCATGTACAATGTAAGATATATGAGTTGAATGTTCAAATCAATGTCAATGCATAAAAGGGATTGCAAGGGGACAATGAAGTCTAACATGTCTTGATTTTAGGGGCTCAATCCCAAACATGACATGTCCATTCTCTTGTTGAAAAAAGACTTGATTTAGAATTAAGTAGTTTTTCTTTTCTTTTTTTTCTTTTTGAAATTTAAATGACCAACCATGAACTTTTCATGGTTTTCAATCATGTTATCTATGCAATGTTAACTTATTAGATAGATTTCATTTTTCATTTTTTTTTAAATGTTATTTACTATATGTAGACTTATGATGTGCAACAAGCTTTTGGTTGGGTAGGAAATTAATATAACTGGATTGAACCAACTTGTTTAGGCATTATATGAATTCAATGAGTTGTTTTGTCTTATATTTTAACTCTTAATATTTTAAAGTTTTTTTTTTTTCCATGAAGTTGTTGCATGGATATCCATCGATTTATGGCATGTAATGAGGTCATGATAAGATTTTTTATAGTAAGATTGGTTTATTTAGTACTACAATCTTAGTTAAGGAAATACTACAATACCACAAATTTATTGATCATAAGTCCTTAAAATCACTCAAAGGGATACATTGTCTCAATCTTATAAGATATTATGGTGATTGACAATACATAATATCACTTACCTTAATCAACAAGGACCCAATTCGTAAAGAATATATGACCACCTTAGGGGGCTCACCCACACATCAAAGTTATTGAAGACTTTAGCACTAACTCTATATTTTCTCGAAGGTTTAGAGTCCATGTGAAATAGTAATTTGATGAAATCATGATTACTTGATAATCAATGTCATGATTCATTGTAGGTCATGTTTAATGTGTGACTATACACACTAATACATTCACCATAGGAAACTCATTCCAATTATCAAGACAAGTCATCCCTCCAACACCACAACAAATATAACATTTTTCCATGAATTTTTGTCATAAACTAAATTTTGTGGCAAAATGTCACTTTAATCACAAATTCACTTTTTGTTAACAAAATTATGACGAGAATAATTCATGCACAATATATAACATTACACCATAAACTCCACTTTTTGCCACAAAATTATTCATTGCGAAATGTCACTTTTAACTACGAATTTACTTTTAATTGCAAAAAAATATAACAAGAATAATTATGACATAATGTATGACATTCTATCATGAACTCCAAATTTTGCCACAAAATTATTTATGACTAAGTATCACTATCAGCCACGAATTTACTTTTATTCTTTAATGCTATGGCAAGAATAATTTCCAAATAATACATGAAGTTTTGATACGAACATTATTTTTTAGTAAGAAATTATTTATGACAAAAAAATATATGAAGAAAGATTTACAAATTTTGTTTTTTGTTCAATTTTTTTTCATAATCTTATTTGCAGTAAAAAAAATTGCCTTTTATTTTAATTATATATGCACTATTTTTTATATAAATAAATTAAAAATTAAAAAATTAATATTTACATAATTAATATTTATAACAATATTATACAAAATAGTCACTAATTATAAAAACAATCTTTTGATTAAAAAAAAACATGTGAGAGTTTAATAATTGTAATTTTTAAGAATTTAATGAAATTTATAAAAGAAAAATGAAATTTTATAGCATATTTTCAATTGTTATTTGCAACAATCTACAAAAAGTTAAAATATATATATATATATATATATCTAAAATTTATTATTTTTGAAACTTATTCTTAAAAGAAAGATTTTTTATTAAAAGTTTGTGAAATGTGTTTTATGAATTGGAAAATTATTTTCTATTTTCAAAAGCACTTTCCAAGTATGAAACAAAAATTATTTCATTAAGTTTCAAACATATCTTTGCACAATACCTCTATGGTCCATGTTTGGAATGTGGGTAACGAGAAACTTATTCAAGGAAACAAAAAGGAAGCCAAATATATATTTACGTTTGAATCTCCCATGTGCCTTTTCCGCCATTGCCACCAAACGGGGTAGTACCCACATTGCATTAAAGAGATAAGGAGCTGATTCACTGATGTAGACAGTGTAGAATAAACTGATTTTTTTTTTCTTTTCCTTTTTTCAGTTTTTTGTATTTGGGGGACAGACGTACAAAAGTACAAAGACTGAGAGAGAGAGAGAGTAGAGAGAGAGAGAGAGAGAGAGAGGAAGACGCGCGTGACCCTGCAAAAGCATCAGTAAGAAAACGACCCTTAACAGCTCTCACTTGACAACACACAAACCTCACTTCACTGCTTCACACATCACACTGCCATTTTCCACACTTGTAGTCAGCTGAGTCAATCCCCCTTCTGCCCTCTCACAGTCTCACTCCTGCTGCCACACCATCTCATGATGCAGTATGTACCAACCCCCATCGCCACCTCACCTCATTAGTCATTCCCCTCTGCAATCCCCACTGCTTTCCCTTCCACTTTCCTACCTAGTTTCCTATCTCCCAAACATGAAAAACAGAGAGACACGAGAATATTTACATTTCAAGTTTACAACCCCATACAGCTTTAACAAAAGAAAAGAAAAGAAAAGAAAAGAGGGCAAAATGAGACACAAAGGACTAGATTGGATAGCACTCTCTATATGCTTTTGTTGAGACAAAGTTAACCCTAGCTTTTTAATGAATTGGAAAAAAAAAAGAATTGATTTCTATTCTTGTTAGGGGGGTGTTCTATCTTGGACCAGAAAGTTCCATGGCATGGGCATCCAAGGAATGATCATCGTCCTCCTCGTCCATCATGGTGCCGAACATGCTTGAACCATCATGATCAATGTTATCATGCTTTGATGCAGTGGTAGGGCGCCATGTACTTTTGTGGCTGTTGAAATGGGAGATGTTGGGGGTGGGATTATTGTTGTTGTGGTTGTGGGAGGCTGCCCATTTCTCTGCTAGGCCATCGCCTTCCAGCATCCTGACCACTTCCGACATTTTGGGGCGGTGGGCAGGCAGATATTGAGTGCACAGCAAAGCCACTTGTAGCATCTCCCCCACGTCGATCCTGTCGTAGTTGCAGCCTAGCTCTCTGTCCACCAGCACTTCCACTTTCTTCTCCTGCTGTATTTTCTTCACCTGCCAGCCAACATTCAAACATGTTTAGGACCTTCTGCATACCTACCTGGGCTATATCCTTATTCCTTAATGCTTGTTGGTTCATGAAACCATTGCCTCGACTTGGATTTAGTAAAATTCATAGTACCATATAGGGGTCTTCCATTCTTCACTAGACAATATGACTACAACTCTGAATTGATGTCATTAATTGCTACTTCGGAAAGAGTGCATCTCATGATTATAGACTATCTAAATTATATCATGTTCGCATATCAAACAGAGTTTCCTAAAAGGGGCTGTTTGCAGTATGTCCCTTGATCTTAGTTTCCTCTTCTTTTAACAGTACCTTCATGCTCTACATTTCTAAGGACACACTGGGAAAGTAACGAGAGCTTTGAATGTTACAGCAGATGGAATTGGTGTGACAGATGTAAGATTTCAAGGTTTGTATTCCTTGTCCAGGACTTGTTAGAAATCCCCTGTACATTACCTCAAGATTTTAAAAAAGGTTTTAAACAATAGGTTTGCTATAGTAATGGATCAATATCTAATAGGAATGCATAGCCAGAAACACCTCTTCAACTACTTGAAAACTAATCAGCAAAGAAATTAAAATGTAGGGATGATTTTGTGTTTAAAAAAAAAAGGTTACAAATTACCATGATATAGAAATTTCTGACCTGCAATGCAGCCAATTATGTTAGGACAGGGCTTTCTAAGGACACCACTATGGTTTCATATTTTCCCAACGCTACACTTAACCTCGAAAGCATTCTTAAAATGATCAGAACTTACATTTCGGTGCTCTGCCCTGAAGCTACTATATTAGCCCCAGGAAGATGCAGCTAGAGTTACTAGGCTCCAAGACCAGTGTGTGTTAATTGTTTGTGATTTTAATCAGAAAACTTGAAATCTAACTACACTTAATTCAGGTGGGTAAGTGAAAGTGGAATGAATGAATTATGATGAGTTAAGATACCAAACTCAAACTTCAACCTACTGATAATTATACTGATAACTACAATTCAGCATATAACAGTAGCAAATTACTTACCCATTCAAGCATGGCTCCTTTCTGATTAACCGTTTTGCCAAACTCAAGAGCTCTCATTCCAGTTATGAGCTCCAACAAGAGAATACCAAACCCAAAGACATCAGTTTTCTCAGATGATTGGCCAGTGGAGAGGTACTCAGGTGCAATGTGCCCAACAGTTCCACGGACAGCAGTGGTAACATGGGAATCAGAATGGTCAAGGAGCTTTGCAAGGCCAAAGTCACCAACAATAGCCTCACAATAGTCATCCAGGAGCACATTAGCAGCCTTCACATCTCTGTGGATTATCTTTGGATCGCACTGCTCATGTAGATATAGAAGACCCCGTGCAGCGCCAATTGCTATCCTCTTCCTTGTGTTCCAGTCTAATGCTGGTTTTCCTATTATAATCAACAAATTAAAATGATCACTTGAATGCTAATGTGCCCTAAAATTGAAGATAGAGATAAACTCTCTCTAACCATGTACTAGAATGAAGAAGTATTTTTTTTTAAGGCAGGGATATCTAGTGGTTAAGATTAGTCAGACTCAAACTTAGATTTGGAATTTGTATTGAATGTGCCGGAAACTTGTGTGATACTATCAACTTCATGCACTCAACATTATGAGCACATAGGGAATTTATGCATAAATGAACTGCTGTCCTGGAAACCGACAGCAGAACTTGAACAGTACACCCTTGATTAAATTATAAAAATGGTTTCCAAAGCCTCTTAAACTTCAATGAACTTCAGAAAATTTCAGAAAAGCCCAATCCCATGAAAAAGGAAAAGAAAAACAAAAACAAATTTTTTTTTTGCCAAATATCCAGGTCCATCAGGAGATGTACTGCCCCTAATTCACAATAAAAGACCATGAGATCTATTTATTCAGCAGCACATATATACTCCCAAGTTCAAAATCAAGACTGGTCCAAAAAAATCAGCAAAAACTGGGGGCTCAGAACTAAAAATTTCAATTATTGAGAAAAACAAACAAACAGACAAACAAACTAGGCACTTCAAATTATCCCAATCTGTCACATCTATTTGAGCTCAGAATTAAAACTCTGGGCCCCTCAAGATATGGTGGTACAAACCAAGTCACAATGAAAAACATCAATGTGGTCCATAGCAAGCTCAGATGTAAGCAAGTACAATAATATGGTTGGTCATGCAGTCCTTTTTGAAGAATATGAGATGAAATAATCATACCCACCATGTGTTTGATTAATACTAGTAGCATAATTCTTAGATAGTACCAACCTCTAAGCCTGGAGGCCACACTGCCATTAGACATGTAGGGGTAAATCAAAAGCCTCTCATTTGGGGTGGCACAGTAGCCAATCAGCCGAAGCAAATTCCGGTGAACTGCCAAGCTAATCATCTCCAATTCAGTCCTGAACTGTGATTCTCCAGCAGTTCCCGTCACATCTTTAAGCCGTTTCACTGCCACCATAGTCCCATCTCCTAGCTTACCCTTATATACATTACCAAAACCTCCGCTACCAAGTATGTTCTTGGTGCTGAAATTGTCTGTGGCAAGTTGGAGTTCTCTTAGAGTGAAGTTTCTTAGGTTGCCCAGGCTTATTAGACCCTCTTCTTGATGATCTGCAACAAATTTAGATTCTCATTTAAGGTTTTGGTCAATTGCTGTTTTACAAGGGAGCTTTTTGTTGGGTTTTTCAGTTACTAACCATTGATGTTTAAGATGGTCTGGTTTCTTTGTTTTCTTCTCTGGCAAATAAGATATCCAAGTGCTAAGAGGATGAGAGAGACAATACTGAGGCTGACCCCAAGTGCAATTGCTACTTTCTTGGACTTCGGTTTTCCTGAGAAGAAAAAAATATGGCAGTAGAATTTTAGATGAAAAATAATATAAAGTCTAGACAGAAAAGGGTTAGAAAGAGAGAGAGAGAGAGAGGGGTGACCAGTTGATGAATTAAGAGAGATGGAAAGAGGGACCGCATTGGCTGATCCAGAGCAACCATCCGTGGAGCTGGCCTCACAAATCAAGGGGTTTCCCACAACACTATATGACAAGACAAAAGAAAGAACAAAACAGAATCAAATAAATGAAATATAGACCAGAAAGACCCTTCAGAAGAGAGAGGAGTTGCAGTTCAACTTTACTTGAATGTTCTGGCTGGAAATTTAGGCACAGGTCCACTGAGATTGTTATAAGACAAGTCCCTGAATTATCAAAGAGTACACACCAACAGAACCCATCAATGGATTTTTCAACTGATAGGTCTATTACAATGAATATATCCAGAAATTGCAGGTTGTTTCAATTTTCAAGATACTCAGAAACCCAAAAAACAAACAAAAGCCATACTCACAAGAAAGCAAGTTGTGGGATTTTGGCTAAAGACACAGGAAATGCTCCAGACAAGCTGTTGTTGTTCAGCCTCCTAGTAAGTGACAAAAACACCCAGTTAAAAAAAAACAATCAGGTCTGAAACAGAGTAATACATGGAGAAAAAGGCACATATTCTCTGTTTGGTTGCTGAGAAAACTAAAGGAAAAAAGAAGGAAATATAGTTTTAAATTTCATTTTAGACATCTTTTGGCTTCCAAAAGAGAACAAGCATACTCGCCGAGGCTCTTACATTTTCCCACCATCCAAACAGGACAGAAAAAAGTATGCAAATACTCACAGGTAATGAAGATTACTCAACTGACCCAGAGACGCTGGGACAGCTCCTGCGAAGCGGTTATTGGAGAGATCCAACGTTTGAAGTCTCGGAAGAGTACCGAGCTCCGTTGGAATCGGGCCGGAGATATTGTTGTTCTGCAATAACCTGCAAATTCACACCAACACAGGAATGTGTAAAATCAGAATCTAGATAATAAGGCTGTAAATGGTTGGAGTCACTTTTGTCACCCCTTTTACAGAAAAAATAAATGTCAAAGCTGTGCTTGGTTACTGAGAAAATGGAAAAAAAAAAAAAGAGCTAAAATTTTGAATATTAGATTTTTGATAGCTTCCATTTAAGGAAAAACAAAGCAACATAAAACTTAAGCTACAAAATCTTATTTTATTTTCTTCTCCTCCATTTTCTCAGGAACCAAACATGAGAGTAAGAAACTCAAAATTAAATAGTGAAAACAACAGGGGTTGTGAAACTTTCAATGAAATATCAAAAAACGGAAAAAATAAGTTGTGTTTGCTCACACTTGTTTAAGATTGGTGAGGTTCCCAATCATCCCGGACAAACTTCCAGACAGAGATTGGCTTGGAGCTCCTCTGCACAACAAAGAATAAAAAAAGAAGCTAACAGGTTTATTTTTCTTCCACCGTGAAATTAAACAACTCCATAAAAACAGAAGAAACTCACAAGCCAGTGACAAGATTTTCAGTGGAGCATGTGATCATGGCCCAGCTACATGGGTCTACAGAGTCTTCATCCCAGTTGCTGAGAACCCCATGGGGGTCATTCAAAGCTAGTCTGATACTTATCAAAGCCTCGACTACACAACATTAATCCCATATTAAGCATAAATCAGTATAAAGAAGAGAACCCAGATAGTGATGTGATGAGATGAGATGAGATGAGATGAGCTGAGCTTACCTTCATGGTTGCGAGGTTCGTAGGAGAGAGAGGGTGAGGCAGAGGAGAGAAAGAGAAGGAAGAGGAAGAGGAAGAGCAACATGGCTACTGAAGAAAGCTAAGTGGCGAGCATGTCTGTTTCAGAGACAATGACTCTTTTGAGTTTTGGTTTGTTGAAGTGTTAAGAATCCTTTTCAGTCACCATCTCTGCTTTGCTACTTTGTAGCAGCAAACAATGGAGAGAGAGAGAGAGAGAGGATACGAGATGTCAGTGGAGGAGTGTGAGCGCAGAAATTGAGAGGGACACAGTGGGCTTTGTTACCACCACCAGATCAACCTCTGCTTCTCTTTCTTATCTATTTAACCAAATTGATTTAAAGAATAAAGCATACCCATATGGGTATTGTTTCTCCATTTCCTCCCCTTCCATGATCAGGATTCACCGATTCAGTACTCTCCCCTCTTATCAGTTTTGATTCTTTAGCCCATTTCCATCCCTTTTTCTTTTTCTTTTTCAACTTTCTTGCTGTACCATATTGTTTTGCCCTTTTCAAATCCAAAGCTGAAACTGATTTAAATTTCTGAAAATCCTTAAAAGTGGGTTAGGAATATGTTGTCCAATTGGGTTGCTACACTTCGCTTCTGTTTTTCATTAGAGTTCACAATAATGAAAATATTTTATGATTGCCTTTCACAAAAACAGTTTCTTCAGACCACTTGGCTCTGAAATTGGGCTCCTCTTCTTGCCAAGGGGTACTCTGTACTGATACCCTGATTCTAGGAAATGGCCTTTTATTCTTCAAGCATGATCATGATGGTGGGATTTACTTTCTGCTTTTGTTCTTACATTCATCTAAAATATATACTTTCCTTTACAACAAACCCATATTCTTTCTCCCTGTAAATTGAACAGCTATTTTATTTAACATCTAATTAATCAAATGAAAAAGGAGTTTATGTTCACATGCTCACAGTGGACAATGTCACCTTTCAATGTGCCAAAAGGTTGGCTCTTTGTTACCACAATTAATTAATTGTGATTATTTTATGCTTTAATATACAAACAGACACATATTTGATATGTGTCCCCATAGTTTAGAGTAATCATTATGTTCTCATTTAAAATAATTTTCTAATTCAAAATTAAAGTTAAAATCATACATTTTAAAGTACAATATTAATATTATAAAAATTTTCCCGTAAATTAAAATAAAGTTTTTATAAAACAATATAATATTTTCTTAACTTTTATAACAAACTCCTTTTTGAATTATAAACCCTTTAAGTAAAATCAAGTACTTAAAACATTTTATTGAGTTTTAAAAACGAGCTTTTTAATTTTCAAAAATCAATCCAAACAGAACTTATATATATATATAAAAATATCAATAACGCATTAAAAAAAGTTTCTAAAATTCTTCTTATATAATTTATAAAAGCTCAATTTAATGAAAATACAATTCATGAAGAAATATATAGAGAGGGAGAACAAAAAAAGGAAAAGAGGAATGAAGATGTGAGCTTTTGAATAGATGATTGTGGTTGGGAATTGGGTTAGGGCCTAAAAATGTTTAGATTAATTGATAAGTTGTTGGGAAAATGGTCAAATCTCACAGGCTTGAACCCCTTTTCAACCTTTTGACAGTCAAAAATGACTGAGGAACTGAACAAGTGAAATGAAGTAAGATCATGGTTACCTGTCACATTCTCTTACAGCAAACACAAGAAGACAAAAATTTCACCACCAAAGCCATTAAGACTTTTACATAGCCATGGCATTTCCATGCAACTAAAGGGGTCTGGTAGTTGCAGCTTGCAACAATCCAATATCATCTTGATCTTAAAGTTTTTTTTTTTTTTGGTTTATAAAGAAAAATAAATAAAAATAAAAATATTATAAAATTATTTAAACATTTAATGAATATAAAATAAATGAAAGATAGTCTAGATTTGATATAAAATGGAAAAATATTTGTTTACATATTCTAAGTTCTTATTTAGATCGACAGGAATTTAAAAACTCTTTTTAAGTTTATACTTATTTCATTAATTTTATTTAAAGAGCTTATAATATAGAAAATAGTTTAATATGGAAGTGAGAGAGAGAGAGAGAGAGAGATTTAGGAGAGATTTTGGTTTAGTGACTTAATAAGAAAAGGGATTGGATTTAGGATTTAGGGATTTAAGTTCAGTGACTTAAGAAGAAATATAAAATATTATACCCATAGAGCAGAGTAGACACACTTTTGCTGACTACAAGACTAAATTGGATGTTTGATAAGGCAAGACATGCTTCAGTCAGAAAAATTTTCTACTACCTTTAATGATATTACGTGCAAGTCAATTTTTGCTAGCGACCAAGAAAAAAAACACATCACATAATATGATTATACTACAAGCCAATTTGAATTGGCTTTTGGGAATTTATATTTTTTTGTTTAGGTAATTTTATTAAAATAATTTCTCATTTAAGAAAAAGTTTAATATAAAGGCCAAGACAATATCATTTAAAGAAGTCCATTTTGAACTTATGTTGAACTAAAATTCCACGACCCATCATTTGAAATTATGAATTTACCATCAATTCCCACTTAGACATACCCAAAAACAAAAAATGATCCGGAAAGATGATGGTACATATCTTAAACCATGTACTTGTGCTCCTTCCCAACAAAAGGGACATCATTCACATGGTTTTGGCATTTTTTCTTATGACAAAGCATATATGCAAAGTTTACATAAATTGTTGCCCTCCATCTTCTTCAATAGTGAGACCATGTTTGAAAGAATATTTATTGCATGAGAATCACTATTCACTTCCTACCCATTTTTATGTTTTTTTTTTAATTTAATAAAAAAATTATATACTTTTGATTAGTTAATCTCTATATAAAAAAATAAGTAAACATAATAAATTTGAATCAGGATATCGATATACTTTATTCACTTCATATCTATTATTAATGTTAAAAATGAGTTATTTTTCGAACATGAAAGACGAGAAAGTAACGATGTCTTTTTCGGGACATGGATGGATGTAAGCAACCTATATCCCAATCCAAAATTATATAATGTTGGCTCAATAAATTAGTTATTGAGTGCATGAAACGACAGAGATATTAGAGTTTTAAAATATTAAAAAAAAAAAAAAACCAACTCTCTTTGAGCTGTCCCAATTAGTATTGAAGGCATTATTACTTTCCCCACCCCCCCCCCCCCCCCCCACCCCCACCCAAAAAAAAAAAAAAATGAAATGAAATTGAAGGAAGAAGACAAGAGGCATGTGAAGAATGATGCATGGCACATTAGAAGCAACAACACCATCCAAAATGAGAGGTTGCTAATAGCTAGGATCTAGTGCCATTGTGCCAAATGCCAATAGAATTAAATCTATTGTCTATGCTTTTAATATAATTTAAGCCTATCTTGAATGGCTCACTTTCACATCACCTCATTTATTTCAACGGTTATATCACACCAAATTGGGTTCAGATGTACATAGGCCTTAAAATTTGAAAATAAGACGGATCAATTGTTTATACTTTGAATAAAAAAATTATTAAGGTATCATTTGATAAATTTTTAATTTTCACTTTAAAAAATAAAAAATGATAAATCTTTTTAAAATTATTCTAAAAAAATAATAAATTTCAAACATTATATAAAAAATCAAAATATTATTTTCTCAGAGTTTAAAATTATAAAAAAAAGTGTGTTTTAATTCACTAATTTTAAAAAATTATAAAAAAACTTCAATATTTATAAATTAGTTTTTATCTTTATCTAATTAAAAATATTTTAAAATACATATAACAAATCAGATAATTATGAATTATCCCGAAATACCATCTTATTGATAAAATATATAAAAAAATATACATATATTTTAAGAGGTTTTTTTGTATATATTTTTTTTAAATTAGTAAATTAAAACCCAATTTTGCCTAAAATTTTTAAAATTAGTTTTTAACAACATATGTTAAGTTATACATTTTATGTAAAGACTATTATAATTTTCTATATTTTTAAAATAAAAAATGTATTTCAAAGATTAATTTCGATTTTTGATATCGTATTTCTTAATTCAATCTTTTCCTTGAAATTAACCTCTTTTTTTTTTTTTTATTCTTGGGTCAATTCTTGGCATAGTCCTTGTTAATTCAATCTTGCCCTTGAAGTTAATCTTTCCACTTTCATTCTTGGATTCAATTATTGGCTCCGTTTAGCCAAATAAAGGCAATCAAGCACAATAGGTAGCCCAAAAAATATAAACCAAAAAAATATACGAAATGATTGGATTCTAAGAAATATTTGTAAAAGTATAAGCGTACATTTGGCATATTTTGAGGTAAATCCTAAATCATAACCTTTCACAAATGCGTAATTAAAAATGTTGGAGGAAAATAGGCATCCGTGGGATCCACTTAACAACCATACACAAAAAGAAGCGAGAAAGAAATAGTTATTTTCACTTTCCTTCACTGTTGCTGTCAATCATGGCTTTGAGTTGAGGGCTTCCGAACTATAAAATACATATATTAAATTAATTAAATAATAAATAAATAAAAGAAAGTGATGCTTGGGAGAGCAAAAAAGTGAAGGGAAACACGAGGAAGGTTTCTTATTCTGAAATCCAAACACCTTTCTCTTTTTTTTTTTCTTTTTTTTTTTTTGGGGGTTTTTAAAAAATCTGATGTTGTGATATAAAAATTGAGAAACCCAACACTAAGGCGAGGGGCCATATCTTTGTTGGAGTTCGTTTATTCTTCCATGCTTGGGAATTGATTCTTCCACGTTGGCCTTCTGCCTTGTGGTTTTCACTGCCCCCTTCAAAAGCACATTTCAATTCCCATTTCCCACACCATTCGCTTTAAAGCAAAAGCTCACGCCCCTCTGCCTTACATTCCCCAGCCCATCTGGCCCCACCTTCTGCCCACCTGGTTTCCTGGGCCCCACTTCTGAAGGCCCAGCATGGAATGCCGTCGTCCAAGCCCATGCCCATGCCCATACCCAATCACTGGCCCATCAACTTCCCAGGTGTAGAAATGGGTGTCTTCATGACGTAAAAAATCATTGAATCTCTTCGTCCAATTTCATCTCATGTGATTAAAGTATAAAAATAATGATAAAAAAATTGGTATGACTAAAATAAATAAGGTAAAAAGAAGTGATTAAATAATAAAAAAATGTTGTTAGGTATTAAGAATATGATTAAAAGATAAGGAAAAATTGACTAAGATATAATATGATTAAATACAAAGTTTTGGTCCTAGACTTTTTTTTATCAAAATTTTACTTTTAATTTTATAAAATAAAATAATTATTTATATACCAAATATTTCATTGTGCTGTTTGCTCTCACTTTTTAAAAGGTAAAGCCCTTTAGCAAGTGTTTTAAAAAATAATTATGAAAAATAGTTTTTGAAAACTGTTTTAAAATGTTTTATAAAATAAAAGTCTATTTAAGAATTTGAAATTTTTTAAACCTATTTTTAATATTTTTAAATATGTTTTAAAAATAATTTTTATATTTACAACTTTACTTTTAATCGTTATACATATCTGTATAATTATTTTTTTAAACAGTTCTAAAAAAATAAATGAAAATAATTAAAAAATGATATATGAAAATATCGTGTTTCAAAAGTAGAAAACAAAAAACAGTTTTAAAGTCAAACATATTTTTTACTTTAAAAAATAGAAAATCGTTCTAAAAAATAATTGTCAATCAGATCCTAACATTCCTTTTCAATTTTAATAATTTTTCTTGATAATTTTAATAAAAAAATTATAAATTTAGAATATATATATATATATATATATAATCCAAACATGCACTATTTATTTATTTTAAAATTTGCTTTTACCATCTAAGTGGCAATCTCTGTCCGACTCCCAAGACTCCCTTCTACTACATGATTTTCTTAAACTTTGTATTACATGTATAAATCAAATGATCGTTTGATAATTTTGAGGGATCTCCATAATTTTTGGTGCTTAATCTCGTGGGAAGCCCAATTGTTATTCTTTGTTTTATATCATCCTTCATTTTTATAGTGAAAAAGAAGTAAAAGATAATGTATTGAATATGAACCCACGAGATTATCAATGTGCTTTTAGAGGTATGCTTGTCCCTCGTCATGATTCTACAAGCAATGTGCTATTGAATGCCTCAAGTGTTAAAAGCAACTCTAAATTAAATATAAAAATAATAAAAAATTATTAATAAAGGAAAAGGGAAGACGGTCAAAATTCTCTTTTAGCAATCATGAGGGATTTATCTGCAGAATAGTATGTATGTACTATGCATATAAAATAGGGGAAATCATGTAAAAATTTACTAAATATATAT
Organism: Vitis vinifera; assembly: GCF_030704535.1. Taxonomy (NCBI): domain Eukaryota; kingdom Viridiplantae; phylum Streptophyta; class Magnoliopsida; order Vitales; family Vitaceae; genus Vitis; species Vitis vinifera. The sequence goes on along the minus strand of NC_081815.1, from coordinate 9,944,776 downwards.
ATATATATATATATAGTAAATTTTTTAAGAATTTTTACAAAGTAATATGGAAAGCATGTAATTTAATAGTAATACAAATAAAATTTTAAGATTATCCTTTATTTTTTCTCTTTTGCCATTTTCAACTACCATAGCTTTTTTTTTTTTTTTTTTTTTTTTTTGTAATTGGCATGTCAATTGAAAAACTTATTATTGTTATTTTCTTATAAGAAAATCGGCATGTGACAATCAACCCTGCCATATGATATATATATATATTTTTTTTCAATCATGCTTATCAATGTTTTTAAACTTGACATGTGACCATCAAACATGCAATACTATTTTTGTTTTTTGTTTTTTTCCTTTTTCTTCTTATTGCCTTTTTGACAATTTATATATAATATGTCACTAACACATTCTCATAAAACATTTTAAATTTCATTTTCTTCACTCTTTCATTTTTTTAATTTTAATTATTTATGAATGCTTCAAATATAAAATAATAATAATAACATATAATAAATCATTAATAAGAAAAAATTAATATAAAAATAAATACATAATAAACAAATTTAACTTTTTATTTATAGACCTAAATTCATCATGGTTTTAACTTTTTTCTTGATTAAAGTATTTAATAATTTGAATTAAAAAAGATAAAAACTTGGTTGTAGTTCTACTATTTTGAATTGTTAAAACTTTTAATTTTTTATTATATAAAATAAAAAATAAAAAATATTTTTCATAAAGAATTTGTATTTAATCATTTATATTAATTTTCTTTTACTTTTATTAAAAATTAAATTTTTTTGCATGTCTTAGCATAAACCGAAGAACAATTATATCTCATTTATACTATAATGATACTTTTAATACATGTCAATATTATTTTTTTTTCATAAAAAAGTGATATATTTTTTTTATGAGAAAATCAAAGAAAAGTGGTACATCATTCCCTTCACACTGATACTATTAATATATTTTAGTGTTACTTTTTTCATAAAAGAGTGATATTTTTTTTTTTTCCAGAAAAGTGTGGTATTCTCTTTTCCAAGAATTATGTGGATGGATGTGCAACAAAAAATTTAATTTTTAACAAAATTAAGAGAAAATAATATAAATGATTACATACATTTTTTTAAAGGAAAAATACATTTTATTTTTATTTTATATAAATAAAAAATTTTAAATTTTAACAAAGCAAAATGTTAAATGTTAAAACCACAACTAAGTTTTTATATTTTTTAATTAAAAATATTAAACATTTAACCCAAAAAAAAGTTTAAAGTCAAATTAGATCTACGAGCAAAAAATTAAAATCATAATCATCAATTGGGGTTTTCTCATGAAAATTAAAAAATATTAAAAATGTAATAAAATTTATAAAATAAAAAATCTTGTGTTTTAGGAATATGAAAAATCTTATGTTGTAAATATCTAAATGTGTTCTTATGTATATTTATTTTTATATTAAATTTGTTCTCATTAATAATTTATTATATATTATTATTTTATCTTTAAAATGTTCATAAATAATTAAATTAACTAAATATGAAAATATAAAATTGTGGAAAAAATTGAAATTTAATTTTTTTTATGAGCCAACATATTAAAAAAATAAATAAATAATGTGGAAATATTATGGAGGAAAAATAAAAGCAAAAAGAAAATTCACATGACATGATTGGTTGCCACATGTCAATTTTTTTTTTAAAATATTAATCATAATGGGTGATGAGTGATGTAAAAGCACAAAAAAGAAAAAAAAAAAATTGGTGACAATTGGCTGTTGGAATATGGATGATGAGGGTTAGAGGGTAGTTTTGGCATGTTAAGGATTTTTTTTATTATTTAAGTGCATGTTTTGAGGATTATTTTCCCCAAAATGAATGAACTTCAAAAGTAAAAAAGTCAAAATTTCAAAAAATTTATTTATTTTTAGATAGCACACTATTACATGATTCTCCCAATAGAATATATCAAAGGGTATATGATTATCTCTCACATGCCATATGGTCGACGGGGCGAACACCCATCTACAATAATGTCATTTTGTGCCCACATAAGTAACATGCAAAGTAGTAGAAATGAAAAGAGAAAAAAATACCAATGCTTGATCCTCTAAGTTATGCGTTGGAGTTTTGTTCTAAATAAAAAGTATTGACTTATAGTTGTTAGAATTTTGATAAAGGTTAAAAAGACATTATAAATACTTAAAAAATTATAATGGTGTTTTAAAAAATAAACCTAGTATAATCATTTATGAAGAAAACATACTATTGAGACCCTACTTTTTGTAATAATTGGAGATGATCCCCATTTATTAGAATGAATTAAATCAAATGGTACGGAAAAAGAAGAAACACTTTTATTAAGAGGTAAAATAGAAAAATTTACTTGTTTACAACAACTATAATTAAAAAATATCAAAAATTTGCAAATTTTTTAATGTTGTTATGGAAACTACCTATGTTCATATATTTCTATTAATTTAATTTATTTGATTTATTAAATAAATATACCTATGTTCATGATATATTTCTAATGATTTAGTTAATTAATTTATTTTTTTTAATAAATCAATGTCTAATCTAAATTTAAATCTTTCAAAAGAATATTTAAATTGTTTAAAATTATTTCATGAAAAATACTAATATAAGCGTTAGAATCTTATGTTGCAAAAGCGAATCTTTGAACCTGAAGCTCTCAGATCTGTAGTCCTACATTCTTTAATTTCTTTAATCTCTCTAATCTTTGTGCAAAAGGATTTCTATATAGAAAAGTCAAAAAATCTAATTTATATTTAGAACTTTTAAATGTGAAAAGACCTTTATATTATCTTTTAATTTATTTCTTTACTTTTAATTTATAATTTTACCCTTAAAATTATGTTTGGGTCATACCCTATTAGTTAAAAGGGGTTAAAATAATCCCCTTATTGCAAAGTAACCCATCACCTCCAACAAAAAAAAAAAAAAAAAAAATGTTAAATACACTTTACCCTCTCAACCTTTGACATGTTTTACACTTTGTCCCCTCATATTCAAAACTCAACACTTTACCCCCTTAAATTTGTTGAAGAGCAATATTTTGTCCCCTAAACTTATTAAAAGTTAATACATAGCATATGAAGGTAAAAAAATAAGGTTGAAATACAAAGAAAAACATTTATTCTCCATGTTCAAAGCTGCCACACTTCGTAGTTACATGAGGAAATCACTAAGAAACATGCAAACTTTAAAATAAAAAATCAAAACTGGTAGCTTCATATTTTGAAGGTATATAGAAAATTTTACTTTGAGCATACCAATAAACTGGTAGCTTCATATTTTGAAGGTATATAGAAAATTTTACTTTGAGCATACCAATTTAAGTTGATTTTATCTAAGTTCAAACCAGTGTTTGAATTAAAGTACGAAAAGAACAATTCCTTTTATAATTTTATAAAAGTTTTGTAATTAGGGGCTAACTGTTGCCCTTTAACAAATTTAGGGGACAAGTGTTGGGTTTGAATATGAGGAGAAAAAACGTAAAATATATTTAAGGTTGAGGGGGTAAAATATATTTAATAAAAAAATGACCTCTATAGGAAAAAAAAAATACCATTTTCTTTTTGTTTCTTTCCAACAAACAAAATTCCCTCTATTTTCATTTCGTCATTTCTCTTTTTATTCGACCATATTTTTGTTTTTTCTCTTTGTTCTATAAAAAAAAAATTAACAAAAAAACTAGTTCTCACTATTATTTCATTTACTCTTTATTATTAGCTGTAAAAATATATTAAGAGATGTAAATAATTAATATTATTTTTATATTATCATTTTATTTTTTTTCTTTTTACTCCATAATAAGGAAATCTAAAACCTCACTTCATCATTATAGATGAAAACAAAGAAACTTCACTATTAGTTATGAAAAATGAGTTTAGAAAGGTGAGTAATTAGTTTAAAAAGAGTTGAATAACTTTATCTATATGACAAGATCAAATGATAGTAATCAATAACTCTCATGTATGGAAAATTATTATGATTTCAGTATTATTGGTATGGTTAGGCTTAGTATAGTTGTATATGAAAAATGGGTATTGCCTTGAATACCACTTAATAATAATCGAAAGTCCAATAGAGAACACCCAAAAGGAGTGGGGGAGGGAGGATGGGGGAGTGGGATGGGGGTGAATGAGTGATTTAAAAAATTTAAAACAATATTTGCAAATTATAATTACTTTTCTTATTCCAAGATAATATAAGGATAACCTGGATATTCAAATAGGATTTCACCCCAATTTAAAAATTGATTTTTATGGTTAATTCATATCCAAAGATTAACAATATACGTTGAAATATGTTAGGAATAATAATAACCACAAAAATAACCAACGTAACAAAACATATCAATAATTTGTTATAGGTATAACCAACACAAGATAACCAACACAAGATAACCAATTTTACAAACTGTATAACCAATTAACCAATCAATCAAATATATTAAATCTCTTCAATCAGAATATATACAAGACTAAATATAGAATTTTTAGAATAGCCCTGCAAGATATTAGGTTAAAACAAATTAACCTATTCTAGGCAGTTCAAACGTAATATCAAATATAAAGAGATAAATAATGAGGCACAAGGTTTTTATGTGGAAAACCCTCACAAACTGTAAAGATAAAAAAATTATGAGGTCTAAGACCTATAAATCGAAATCCACCATTCAAAATCAAGTCACACAAATTTACCTAACCATTTTACCCTAAAGAATTACTCTTCAGTATCTACAACTTGATTTATGTCCGCAACGCAACAACTACCTATTGCCCTTTAGTAGATACTTCAATCCCTCTAAAGAGATTACAGTCTTCAACCAATAATTCAAATAATCGAATCCTTGAATGAGAGAACATGAATGATGTGGCAAGAAGACTTTTCTCACTAAAGAGTACCTTTAAAGAACAAGAGGTATCTCAACAATTAGATCTCTATGATCTCTAGGATCCCTTAGCCCAAATCTCTAAGTCCGAAACTCTAATCCTCAAAGGGTTACAAGGGAGGTATTTATAGGCAAAAGTCATAAGGATTTCAGTATTACAAGTTTCCAAATTAGAGTTGGATTGAAATTCATTGAAAATACGTTTTTAAACTTGACAGGACTGCCATGATCGCTTGGGCGGACTTATACCACTTGAGTACTCTAACAGCTTGAGTAGGATGAACTGCTTAAGCAGTTCCTGTTTTTTGAAAAAACTTTTAAGCTCAAGAATGATACTAACCTTTTTTTACTTCAAATAAGCATTTATATGCCACAATCCAAACATTTTTAGACATACTTATGACTTTCTGGTTGGACAAACAACAACCCTTGATCTTCAATGGAGAGCAAGTCACTATCTAAAAAGACTTCTATGACCAAATATAAATTGGAACAAAATTTCCAACATATAAACAAAACTCTATATCATTACAGTATATTGTTGCTTTGATGGGATCTTTGACTTATGACAAGTGTTGTATTGCTTGATTGTACAATAACTCTACTATTTGTTAGGTTTAACTTATGTAAGTTAAGTTTATATGTTGTTATTTCAAAGTAAAACTCTATATTTATATAGTTGTCCTTAAAATTGAGATTGAGTTGTTTGACTTATTATATTATGTAGCAAGTTATGTTAATAAAAGAATACATATATATTTCAAGATTCATTGCATAGTATAGAGTCTAAAGGTTGATAAAAGTATATTTTATGTTTTACTATTCTATTATGGAAATAAATAGTTTGGATTATTTATTTTTTCATTTATTAATAAAGTAGGAATAATGTTTTTGTACAAAGGAAATTGGGTATGAGATACACATACCATTTTGAAGGGCTTGAAGGCAAAGGCATTATAGTGAAGAAGAATATATCATATGATGAATTATTGAGAGTCATGTATCGTATTCTTCAATTAGATCCATTGGAGTGTTCAATTTAAATGAAGTACATATTTAATGACAATATACCAACATCACCAATTCAACTAAGAGATGATGGAGATGTTACATGTTTCATCTGTTTAAGTTGCACTGCAACAAGTTACCAATTTCATTATGCACCATTGCAGACAGAAGATCTAAAAACAGTGTAGAGGCAATGTTTATGCATAAAAGTGGACATGTGGATGATAGATTAATAGATTATTTGAATGTCATTGGCAATGAAAATAGAACAAAATTCAACTAGAAGTCAATTGAGAGATCTAATATTGTTAAATGAAACATGAATAGGAATGTTATCGTTGATGACTATCATATAATGGATACCACCTGAGGAACGATGTCCAAGTAATTGAAAATAAGGATATAAGTAGCAAAGCAACTCAAATAGTGGATACTCATAGCATCATGAATATAAAAGATGGTGTCATTAATGATGTTCCAACCACAATTGAGAAGGTAAACAATGATGACCAAAGCATGAGTTAACCAGTTATCATTGATTATGACATGAAGATCATATTGAAGAGAAGCAAATTTACTCTAGTAATAAAGAATTACAGATGAAGTTGTACATAATTGCCTTGAAAAAGAAGTTTGAATTTAAAACGATAAAATCTACTACAAAATTATTGGTGCTTGAATATCTTAACAATGAATGCAAATGGCAATTTCATGCAATCAAGTTGGGAAGTTCTAACTTGTTTTAAGTAATGAAATACTATTCTACACATACTAGTAGGTTGGACATAATGTCTCATGATAATCATTATGCAAGTAGTTAGTTAGTTGGTTGGTGAAAGCATGAGACAAACTTATCAGGTTGGTTATCTATACCAACCCAAAGACATTATAGAAAATATTTGAGACAAGTGCGGGGTTCAAATTAGTTATGATAAGACATGGAGAGCAAGATATTTTGCTTTTAACTCCATTAAGGGATCACATGAAGAGTCTTATAGTGCTTTATCATCTTATTGTTATATATTAGAGCAAAAGAATCCTAGGACAATAACTAATAGAGTTATATATGTTAACAATTACTTAAAGTATCATTTTATGATTTTTAGTGCATGTATTTTTGAGTTCCATATATTAATAAGGCTAGCAATTGCACTTGATGGAACATTTTTAAAGTAAAGTTATTTAGGAACATTGTTTGTTGCAACAAGCAAAGATGGTAATAATTGAATCTACTCTTTGACTTTTGGAATTGGTAATTCAGAAATAAATACTTAAGAGTGGTTCCTTACAAAATTTTATGGTTTGATTAAACATTTTGATGATTTACTGTTCGTTTTAGATCATCATGGTACGTAGCATTGAAAAAATAGTACAAAATGTGTTTCCCCATGAAATCCATGGAGTATACACTTACCATTTAGGGGAAAACTTGAAAACAAAGTTTAAGAATGTTGTTGTACATAAGTTGTTCTAGGATACTACCTATGCATATTGAATGTCAGAGTTTGATACTATATTTGGTCAATTAGAGATGATATCTCCAAGAGCATCCTAATACTTAGTGGATGTAAGAGTTGAGAGATGGGCTTGTTCACACATTAAATGATTTAGAAGGCCCTAGGAATAGATTGTATGCACCCTAAAAGATTTAGGGTCAAGAAACATAGAAATCCAAGTTTCTCTACATGAACATATTTGGGGAATTATGAGAGATATCTTCCATCAAATATAATATGATAAAATTATATGAAAATAGTGTTGCTTATATTGCACAAATTAAAAAAGGTAATTAAACTAATCATACCTAAGAGAAATGTGAAATTGATGTTCAATAGATTCAGTTTTGTGATAATCTATCATATCTATTCATAAAAGCATTCTAGTAATTACATTGAAAAAGTTAAGATATAACATTGGAATGTGAAGATTGAGAAATCTATTAGTTAAAGTTTTGAAGAAAGTATAATCATGTCTAAAAAGGGAGGTGGAGGGTGGGGGGTGGGGGGAGAGGAGAGTTTTGATACGAATATACTGCATTCTTTTTACTAGTAAGGTTTTTAATGAGATAATCATAATGGTCAAATTATTTAAATAACATTGCGTTTTTTTTTCTTCCTTCGTTAGGGTTTTTTCTAGTAAGATTTTAATAAAACATATTTTTATGCTCATCCAAGTGAAAGTGTTATAAAAATATGAGAATTTATCATACTATGAAAACTTATGAATGATTATTTATATTGATGTAAATCTCTTTGACTCATTATAAAAATAATTTGGTTTTTTGTTAACTTTCTATTTTCTACTTCTTCAATTTCTTTTCTTCTACTTTATTTTCTATAACAAAAATAAATAAATTATGTATTTATAATTGAAGTTATGTCATTGAACCATTTATGTTTTAATATTGATAAGAATGAGTAAAAATAAATAAATAAATTCTATGGCTTAGTGGAAAATGGGTGATTTTTTCATTAAAAAAAAAATAGACATCCAAAAAATGGGAAGCTAATCAATGATATATCTCCAAATAAATTGATAATGTTTTTTTTAAATATACTTGAATAATTATCTCTTTATTTTAATTATTTTTCAAATATAAAATTAACTTGATGTAAAAAAATATAAATACAAAATTCAATCATTTTAATAATTTAAATAAACTACTAAGTGTTATATAAACATTTATTGTATTATGGGAACTATGGATGATCGATCATCTATATTAATGTAAATTTCTTCTTGATTCCAGAGGGGATACTTATTAATGATAAGATATTCTATTTTTCTCTAAGCATTCTCATTTCTCATTATCATTTATTCTCTTTTTTATTTTTATTCTTTTATTTTACAACAATAAGAAAATTTTGTTTTATTTTATAATAGTAAAAAAAAATTATTGAACAAATTGTTTAAAGATGCTTTTTAAAAAGAACTTTTACATACAAAAATTGATATAAAATTTTATTTAAAATTTTCAAAATGATTTAATTTTTTAATTTAAAATGTAATACAAATGTTTCAATAAAATTAATAATTTTATTGATATTATATATATATTTAAATGGATTGAAAGTAATTTGAGATAGTTTTGGTAAAGGGTTATAAAAATGTAGTTTGATTAACAAAAATTTGAATAATTTTAACTTAAAGTTACATATTTTCAAAAGATTAAGCAATCAATATAATAAATTTTATCGCATATATATCCGTTTCATAAAAGAAATAACTTCAATATATATATATTATTTCTTAAAATTTCATCAATTTTTTTTTACATATATATATATTGTTATTTTTTTGGGGTAAAATCCAATGTTTAATACCCCATGATTTTTTTTATATTTTCATCTTCACTCTACCATGGTTTCCATAGTTGCCATGTTCATCTTCACAAATGTTAGTCACTATGCATTATTTCCAATTTGAGGCACCCATGGTAATATCACCCTGAAAACATGCATAAAATATATGAAGTGACAGCTCAAAAGCCAAAAACCTAGTGGCAGGTAGAAAAGCAGAAGATTTCAGCCCCACCTTTAGTGGTATGTCCTGTGTGTACCAAAACTTGGTTCCAGCCCAGACCCTAGCTATGGCTTGTCTAGTTTGCAATAATTCTATTTAAATAATCTGTACTTACGTAAGTGAATCACATTCAAAGATACTGAAATCAATCATTTTCATATCATATCTAATGAAATCCTTGTTTGTATGTTTGGGGTTGGAAGCCACCCCATATCACACTTAACCATCCATGCATTGGACCAATTTAATTAACAAATTCCCTTTTCCCATTTCACTTGGGGGTGAATTTGGCAAAGCATAAAGTAGTATTCCAACATCCCATTAAATTTTGACACATTCCCTCTTGATTTGACTACACTAGCTTCCAAAATCAAAATTCTCTCATGGAATCCCATTGTCTCATCTTGTTACCGCAATCATTGGAGCTTAAAGAGGATTACTTTTTGCCTAAAGATGAAATGTCCATTTGTTCTATACTTCACTTAGACACTTTCTTGATACTTTTTCATAATTATTGAAAATACATAACCAATTAAATGGTACCATGTATATATCTTCATATATCCTCATAACTCATTTTTTATTTGAATCTTATTTATATACATTTTTAATATTTTAATCTCATTTATTTATTTCATTATCTAATAATTTAGATTTTATTACACACATTTAATAATTAAAATAAAAAGTTTCGAAAATAAAGTTTGTTACCTTATCATTTTCCTTTGCTTTAATATATCAAATTGCAAAATTGGTGTGCTCATTTTTGTCGTGAACATGAAGACCTCTTTCTAGTGCTGCAAGTGAATCAACGGGGAATAGATATGTTATATAATACAAATGGATCATATACATGTTTATTTAGGTGGTATTTGTTTTTTTGGTTAAATAGAAAAAGTTAAAACAATTGATTTTTTTCTATTAAGTTAAAAGTAATTTGTTAATATCAATCAATATAAGTAAATGAAACTTATTGATATCAACAGGTTATTTTTAATTTAATAGAAAAAATCAAATATTTTAATTTTTTTATATTTCACAAAAAACAAATATCACATTAGACTTGGTTTTAAGGGAAGTGTTAAAAAAAATTCAAACTCTTCAAACTCCATAAGGGATTGAGGACTTGTTTACTTCATTCCCCTTCTACTTTGAATCCAAGTCATTGTGAATCCCATTTACTTTTTGAAAAAAATTCCAATTCCTCCAAAGAGGAAAATGGTTTCCCTTGAAACACATTCCCTTTCTTTGGGCAGTAGATATTTTGCTAGAGGTTGCATTTTTTTGCCCTCATCCTACTCTTACCTTTAATCAATCAAGGTATAAATATTGTTTGAATTATGGTTATTTTAAATTATGCAATTTAATTAGTAGTCAAATAATACCTTTATACTTGAAAAATATCACAAAAAGATATCGATAAAAAATTATTAGATATTAAAATTTTTTTAAAAATAAGGAAAATGATTTTTTTTGCTTCATATGAAGCTTATTATATCATTTCTCAATTTTTATCTGTTTTTCACTTACTTATTTTTAATTAGAGTATATTTATTAGCATAAGTTTGTTTTATATGACAATTTCTTCTCTCACAAGTTGATTTGAAAAATGAATGTATTATTTTCCAAAATAATGAGGCTTTCTTTGCTTAAAATTTTTATGCAAGATAAACTTAAGCATATTTTAATGACTTTTTCATCATTAATAATTTTGATTAATAAAAATAAAAATAAATTAAATATCTTTAGTTTTATTAGTAGTGAGTTTTATTTTGTTATCTAAATCCATTTAATCAAACAAAATTATAAAAGAAAAATGCAATAATTTAAATTTAGAGTATTTAAATATTTTTTTATGTTTTATATAATTTTTATTAATAAAAAATAAAAATATATCTTTAGCCTTATTAGCAAAGAGTTACATATTAAAAAAAAATAAGTATACAAGTATTTTTTTTTATCCAAAATTTATTTAATCATACGAGAAAAAATGTAATAAATTTAAGAAATAAATTTTATTTCTTTTCACATTCATGTTTTAACATGCAATTTTTTCTCTATAACAATAAATATGATTTTTTTGATAAGAGTGTTATAATAAAAATATATATTTAATTCATTATATTTACTTTTGTTAGGGATATATTAAAATTAAGTTGGTAAAAAAAACATAAAGGTTGATTTTTATAAATTACAAGATTTAATTTTGTATTTTTATCATAATCTTAATTTAATGCCTCATATATATATTTGTTAAGAAATATCAACTTTTCATTTATGCCTAAATATTTAACAGACCATTTTTTTAGTTTTTTTTTTTTTTTCATTAGAAATAGATGGAAAAGTCAATATGAGTCTTTACGAGATATTTTTGTACATATATCCTGTAGTAAATGAGATGCCCAATTTCTTACGTGGACATATCCAAACTTTTTTTTTTTTTGAAAAATCACTTATAATATGAAAAAACACTTTATATGTTATTCTTTTAAAAAAACACTTCTTAAATTAACTCTTAATTGATGGTTTAGCCTAATATTTGCCCTTTTTCATGAGGAATCCTAGCTCTTTTCTTGGCTGGTCAATCGGACCATTCTCAATTGTTGGATGGGCCTGGTCCAATCAAATGGGCCTAAAACTAGCATCAATTTTGATTGATAGGCATCATGCCCATATATTCGGTCTCAATGGCTAAATCTATATGCATAGAGAAACCAAGGTGATGTAAAATAAGGTTTTTGGGTTATCTTCTAATGTTCAAGATCCTGATTGGTTATTTTAGTAACTAATTTTTTTTGGCTCAAATCATGAATGAAGCTACGGATATGAAAACTATTCTTTTCCATAGCATAAGAACCTTGAACTTTCGTTTTCATAGAAAAAGTAGAAAAAAAAATTCAAGAAAAAAATACTTCTTTTTTTTAAAAAGAAGAATTGTATTCTTTCTGTTTTTTTAGGTAGAGAACAAAACATATTTTTCTCTTTTTGGTTATGAGGAAAAGACTGTTCTCACACAAAGAGAATCTTTTTTTATTTATTTATTGTTATTTTCATTATTTTTAATCATGGCATTTCTAGATAATTTAAAAACTCCCAAAAAATTGCTCCCCTTATTTTTCCCATTTATTAGGTTGGGTTGGGTCAACCCACATGGGCATCCTAACCCAACTCCAACACAAGGAAATTAGCTGCTTTTACAATTACATGGGACTTGAAATCTAGTTTTATTCCTCATGCAAGCTAAAGCTAGAGCTAGAACTTGTGAGGGTTGGGTCGAGTTGATGGTTAATTTGAGTTGAAATCTGAATTAAGAAATAATTAATCCTATATAATTCAATCTAACCCCCAACTCGAGGGATTTAACCCAAATTTGATCAAAACTTCAACTTTTTTTAAAAAATTTTTTTTTAGTTAAGGTTGAATTAAAGTGGACTAGGTTGATAGTATGATTCAAAATCCCTCTAAAATATTTTAAATTTTTCTTTATATATTTATACCAAAATTTAAATAGTAAATAATACAAAATTTTCAGATAATAACAAAAAATTGAAAATAAATCAATATATTTTTCTTAAAAAATAAAAAAGTATATATATATATATATATATATATATATATATATTATAGTTTGATTTTTTTTTAAAAAGAAAATGAATAGTCTTATATAAGATAATATTTATTATAAATGTATTAAATCAAGTTTAAGTTGGGCTTGAGTTGTCAAAACCTTGCCCAAATCCAATCTAAATTGACTTCCAAGTTCATAAAACTTAACTTAAAATCCAACCCAAGTATTAAAAAAATGATTGTCCAAATCCATTCAAACATCGAGTTGGATTTAGATCGGATAAGAGGCAATCCGTCCAAATTGCTGAAAGCTACTAGATGGGCTGATCTCAGCATTGAATACTTAGGTGGGCTGACGGAACACATTTCCGGCCCAGCCCATCTCACCTGTAGTTCTCGCCCGCAAAACTCAACCGTCTCTCCCCCGCAGCAATTTTGTTGATAACTCAAAGCCCACGAAACTAAACAGGCCCAGTTGCTGAGCCCAAATTGTAGGCAGCTAGAAGCCCATTTTATTGGCCAACTGTGAATGAGTAAGCTTTTAGCCCAAAATAATGAACCAAAAAACTCCTCCAACTGAGTCTAGAAAAGTGGCCTTTTGTATCAAATGAATTGGTTGGCATGGGATTGGAGAATCCTCTTTAATTTTTGTTGTTATCAAGAAGATAACAACTTTAGTTGGATTTAGTTGTGAATCATTGAGCTAACAGCACTTTGAAGAATGAAGAGGATTTTATTGCAAAGAAAGCACCAGAAATGATGAGCTTTTAGGATATGCCCAATTCCATTTGGGTATTAAGAATAAGAGAAGTTGGATCCAAGCGCAAGCTCCCCTACCAATCAAAAAGTGGTTGAGATGCAAACAAATGAAAGCTTGAAAAGGGCAAGAAAGCGAGGTTTAAGCAGATCAGTGGTGAGTGGGGTGCAGCTGGATGCCCTATGCTTCACACCCATCCAGATTTTGTAGAAATTTGTCCCACCCCTTTCTTGCCCATCTATTTTCATTGCTTAAAAATAGAAGGATTCATAAAATCATAAAAATTAAAGAATAAACAAATAAAATTGAAAGCTAGTAGGTGACTCCATGGGATGCAAAGGATATCAACAAGAAAACCTTGTTTGGAGATGTGATTTTGATTGATAAATTACTACTAGTGTGTGGAAAGTGGTATACCAATTCCTTCTACACATTTGATGTTGTCGCGTGTGTGTGTGTTTTTTTTTTTTAAATTTTTTAAATTTTATTCATTTCTCTTTAACTTTTTTTTTTTTTAAAATTTATATCCATTCCAAATATCTTGATTTTATTTTAAAAAATTAATTAAGGACGGGCAAAAAGGTCCTAATCGGTTTTCTCCACTTATTAATTCACATCAAAACACTTGGAAAATGTTGGTATTGCGTTCCTCTACTTCCAAATAGAGGATATATGAAATAACAATATTAGCATCCATCAGTTTTGGCCCAATATCCTTGGTCACATGGCTATCCACGTCGGCCCAATTTTTCTTTTTCCTTTTTCCTTTTTTTTTAACTCTCCTTGCCCATCTTCTTTTTCCCTTATTATTGTTCTCTTTTACAAATTTGTAAATTTACCATTTTTTTTTCTCTCCTTGAAACCAATGACTTTAGATCAATGGAGTAGGCAACTAAGATCTTGGTGCAACAAAAGATGCCTAATTTTTCAAAAATCATTCTAGGGCATTCTTAAAAAATACACCTAGCTTTTGATATTTCCAAATCCTTTTTAGGTCAAAGTAAAAGTTATTGAATACCAATGAATTTCCACCCGATAACTCCCTCTCAAATATTAGCACAAGGGAATTAAGATGGTAGTGATTAGGGTTTCTTTTATGCAAATGGAAGAAAATGAAATTAGTATAATCCTAAAACCTAAGAGAGTTTATATAAACCGATAACTGGACTTAAGTGATTAGGGCCTATCCCATAAGCTTGAGTCATTTAGCCTTAATTGGTTCTATTTAATTAATTAACCTAATGGGCTATTTAGAATAGAAAACAATGGAATTGGTCTAATCCTAAACCTTAAAAGGGTTTCTATAAATTAATAACTGGACTTAAGTGACTAGGGTCTATCCTATGGCCTTAGGTCACTTAATCTAGCATTAATTTATTTTATTTAATTAATTAACCCAATGTGCTATTATAATGAAAGACAATGGAATTGGCCTAACCCTAAACTCTAAGAAGATTTATATAAACTAATAACTAGACTTAAGTTACTAGGGTCTATCCCTTGGACCCGGGTTACTTAATCTAGCCCTAATTTGTTCTATTTATTTAATTAACTCAATAGGTTCCAATTAATTAAATAGCCCAAGTAAAATTTATAAATCACTTAATTATAAGCACTTGTGCAACTTTGTACTTAAAAGCACTTATACACTTGTACATACTTATGATTAGAGAAAAACTCCCTCAAACCAACTAATCTATATATACCTTATATCTAATTTTTACTAAAAGGCTTGATAGCTAAGTTGGGTAAGGCTCCATGGACACAAAGATGGCCGAGTTCAAATCCCCTCACTCATTGCTTTCTCTAAGTTTTGAGGCATTGACCAAAAATTGACTTGCTTTAATTGAGTCAACATGGGTGATGATATATAGTGTCAAAATTAGATATTTCCATATCATTATCGGTATATTTATTGAAAACATTTACATTCATTTCCATCCATCATTTTAGGAAGATTGTACTGCTTTTCTAATACATCATGAAATTAATGATGTTGAGTTTAGTTGGTCATGTTTATCTATAACACATGATTGTGCATTTATATGTTTTTCATTTTTCTCTTTGGGTATTGGCATCGACTTTCATTTCCTTGTACTTCATATCCAAGAATATAGTTTTTATTTCATATTGATCGTCATGTTTTAAAGTGTTGAGACATGCTTTTGTGTGGAAGAACACTCTCATGGATAAAGAATTTGCTAATCAATTACCGTATTGTTTCTTTGATTATCAACTTTGATTATATCTTTGATAAGGTTTTGTTTTATACTGAATGATTTGTAAAAGGATTGTGTTTCCTCTCAGATGTTTTGTAAAGCGATGGTGCATTTGGTAGTGTTGAATTTGAGACTCAAGCACTTTGTGCGCATTGAATACATGTTGGTGCACAAAGAGGATGACCATTGCCTAAAAGCTCTCATGTCTTATGCTTGCCTTCAACAAAGACATGTTGTTATTGTCTTTCCCATTTAGTAGCCTTCAATACTTGAATTGTTGTTCAATGTGCCTCCAATTTGTTAGGGTTCATATCAATTCAGTGCATGTAGACATCATCATCAATTATATGCCTTTGTATGTCATGTAATTTAGCTCAAATTTTTTTCGTTTCTACAACTTTATTTACTTTTGCCTTACTCTTCTACATGATAAGCACCATATATCTACCTTGACTTTAAATGGCATGTTGAGCACCTTTTTGTGTTCGAATGTGGGTCCATATGTTATATATGGAATTTAAATCGAGTAATGTCTGCACTTTGGCTAGTATGAAAATAACATTTTGGGTCATTTTTGTTCACTTCCATTGGAGTATAATACTTCCATGTTGGATTTCACGGGCCACTTCCACTTCCACTTGCACTAGCCATTGTTTATGAAGACCAGATCCACAATAATAATTTGAAGTTTTTTTACATTTAGAAGAAAAGTCATATATAATTAAATTCAATATGAAAGTAATAGTTAAATTCAACTAAATGAAAAATTACATTAAATAAAAGAAAGTGTCATATACAATTAAATTAAATTAAGTTGCAAAAATGCAAGTAAAAATAAAAAACTCTATATAATTAAATTTAATTAGATATAAAACTAAAATTTAAATATAAGTGTGCAACTAACTAATATTTGAATTGACAAAGTGTATAAGACAAACCATATATGACTATATGCAATGAAAATAAATATTAAACTAATATTTAAGTTAAAGTAATTAATTATATAATAGTATATAACTAAACTAAATAAATAAAACATGATCTAAACAATTAAATTATAGATACATACAAATTACAATTTAAATTACAAATTTAATAATAAAACATGATTTTAATTAAATTAAATATAAAACAAATAATATAATTAAACTAATTACACAATTTAAATTTAAATCATACTAATTGAATAACATCCCTTGTGCAAGTCTTGCCTTGACGCTTGATTTGTAGTGAATATGGGACTAACTCTCACATTTATGAAATTCAAAGAGGATAAAACAAAACAAAACAATTTTGGATCAAGAAACCTTTCCAATGATTTGTGGATTGAATGGGATGAAAGCAATAGAAAATTTTGGGTTCAAATGTTGTAGTGATTTGAATGTTGGAAAACATTTTTGATAATTTTATAGTGTTTCATTCCAAATCATTCTCAAGTGTCATGAACTCCATTCTTAGTACGTGTGACCTATAAGTGTGTGATTTCAAAGCATCTAAGATTTTGGAGAGAGTATAAAATATTGTCTGATTAGCCATTTATGATGATTTAGAGTACTATTATCATAATAAAATAATTGTTATATCTTAAAAAACGATTACTACAAAACCTTAAACATCTGAGTGGGACAAATTCATCTTAAGTATATAAAGTCTAACTTTAGTCTTGATTAATTTTATTTTTGAGTTTAATTTCTATCTGTTTTATTTTTTTTTTATATTTATTTTATTAGTTCATATATTTTCAATAATTTCTTCAAAAAATATTTCTTTTCATGCTGTAAATTTTTTATTTCTCATTCAAGTATAACTAAAATTATTTACTTTTGATATGTGAAAATCTAGACTATTAATAAAGTATCTTTTATCACTAATTATTTACAATTGCATACGTTAATCATTTTCATCTCTTGTTTTTTTGGGCACAGAGGGTGTTATATCTATAACCATTTTTCTATAACACAAAATTAATTTTGGAAGGTATTGTGTGTCTCACAATGATATAAGTCGGTCTCAATCCAAGATTATCGGATTAAAAAAACAAAGATAATTCCAATTATTATATCAAATGGCATTTGTAGAAGCAATCAGTTAGGGTGTGACAATTAATAAACAGGCAGGGTAGGTGGCTTATGAGATTCTTCTACAATAATCTTGATAATCTTTATCCAATCTATGACCCCAAAAAGTGTATAATATCTTCTCCTAGAAAAGCTACCCCAATGACAAGATTAGTCTAATTATCAATAAAATATCATTTCATGCATTACTTAAATAGCCCCAATTTGATTGGCTCCATAAAAATTACTAAATCTTGGTCCAATAAATCCAGATTTTATTTTATTTTATTTTATTTTATTTTATCTTTAGTTGTTGGCATGAAGCTGTAAAGGTGAGATCTTACTAAAAGCAAAGAAATGCTTTAATCTGAACAAGTAGTAAAGCACCAAACAAACAAGAACCCACCCTTGAAAGCTGTCCAAATCATACTGTGGACTCCTTTTAAATCCCATGCAACATGCAATAATATTGTAATATAACTTTCATGGAATATCCAAATCTCCCCCTTATATGCCAAAACCATATAATAATCTCTGGATTTGTTGTATTCAATATGTGATTAGTGGGTGCTGAGTCCATGCCTAAGAGGATGGCATGAAGGTCCAAAAGAGGGGGGCAAAGAAGACTACATTATGGATTTGGTAATAAACTAATTAATAAGAAATTGTGGACATGCTCTTTAGGGTTTGACTTAGAGGCAGCTAAGATAAGTCCATAATCACATTAGACAATGTGATGCACTTTTAGCAGCACAATTTTTTATTTTATATTTTATTTTCCCACATAAATCCAAATCCTTGATATATAAATATGTGTGGTCGTGATGTGGAGCTCTTTTTTCTGTAATGTTTTCTTTTTGTTTTGTTATGGCTGAAAGGGTCTCTGGACGGTGGACTATGGCCTGCCCTCCATAAAAAACTGAAAATTTTGTTGGGGCTCGAGTCTTGGATCTTAAAAGTGGTTGGATGAAGGGGTCATAAAATATCCATAGGATTTAGAGAAGGTAATGTCTTCCTTTTTTTTTTTTTTTTTTTAATTTCAAATTGTTGAATGAAATTTCCTTGTAAAAGACTATGCATGAAGACCATTTAAGAGTATTTTTAATTGAAATATTTTTTCTAAATATATTTCTTAAAGAATCATCAATTAAATACTTATCATAAGTGATTTTTAATTTTTTAAAATATTTTTAAAATTTTATGAAATATTTTTGTTCTTTGAAAATATTTTTTATGAGCATGAATGATTTTTTCTTAAATTTTTATTTTTTATTTTTTTTAAATATGTATTTTTTCTTCAAAAATATTTTTTATACCAGAAATGTTTTCCAAAAACGATGCCAGTTGGAATGTTAATTAAACACTCAAACAATTCGTATTTAAAGAAAGAAGTCTGAGCAGGGAAAAAACAAATAATAGACAAAACTTTCATGTGGCATCATTCATCATAACCTTTTGTATGGGAATCATTGTGGGCTTAGATAATTGGCAGCCATCACGAGTTTTTTGAAGTGTTAATAATAATGAGGCCTTCCCAAAATTGAGGAACTCTTGACACCAACAACTCCTATAAACAGTCGCATATTACATCTATTGATATTTAACGCGGAAATTAACACACAAAATTCTAGATAATTGAATTCAACCCATCTAAAAATAAAAAATAAAAATAGATTACATACTATTTGAAAAACACGCAGCCATGTTAAATCGAGAGATTCCCTTCAATTTATAAATCTTAAATCCTTGATCTCTTCTTCTCCTTATCAAACTTTAATACACAAATTTTTTTCTGTAATTGATGGAAGAGAGCACTATCCGCACATGAAGGGTTTCTGTATATATATCTTATTGATAGGAGAAGAGGGCCAAGAATACACGTTCAAAACTGTTCTGAACGTGTTATTCGAATAATTGTTTTATTCCAAATATTATTATTATTATTATTATAATTTACCCATTCCATCAAAGGGTAAATATCCTTATAACAGTTTAAATATTTTGGGCATTCTTTTAATTGGCTAAAAACTTCTATAAGTGGATAAAATAATTAAAACACTAGGTTAGAGGGCCACCCACTTAATTTTAACGTGGAAATAACATTCTCCCACTTGGCCCACTAAACCGATTATGAAAACTATAATATATTTAGTTTTATATATAAAATATATACTAGAAAATAAATTTGACATGTGATCACGATTTCAATAAACTTAGCCAATACGTCCAAAATCATATACCATAATACTGAATCAGTTTAGATCATAAATGTGAGTCATGGCGGTCACATAACCATGACGTCATGTTTCCTTCCATGCACCACACATCAATAACCCTCACTAACCCAGTCC
Organism: Vitis vinifera; assembly: GCF_030704535.1. Taxonomy (NCBI): domain Eukaryota; kingdom Viridiplantae; phylum Streptophyta; class Magnoliopsida; order Vitales; family Vitaceae; genus Vitis; species Vitis vinifera. The sequence goes on along the minus strand of NC_081815.1, from coordinate 9,924,381 downwards.
TTAATGTCAAACAGGCCCTGTAATTTGTCTTGTCAGGACAATTCTTGTTTATCAAACAATAAAACGTGCACCCATAATTGAAAACAAGAATAAACAGAAACAAGTTTTAATGCCCAAATTGTCAATTACATAACCACCATTCATTATCATACATATTATGGATTACTCAAAAGGCCCATCCTCATAACATGTTTCAAATATGCCTTTGGAGGTAATCCTTTAGTTAATGGATCAGCAACCATAAGTGTGGTCCTAATATTTTCAATTGACACTTGTTTCTGGACTCTTTCTTTAACAACTAAATACTTTAAATCCATGTGTTTCGATCCACTAGAAAATTTTCCATTCTTAGAGAAGAAAACAGTTGCGGTGTTATCACAATATATTCTCAAAGGTTTAGCAATAGAGTCGACAACACCAAGCCCTGAGATAAAATTCTGCAACCATAAAGCATGACTTGAAGCTTCAAAACAAGCAACAAACTCAGCCTCCATTGTGGATGAAACAGTAATTGATTGTTTTTCACTCTTCCGTGATATTGCCCCATTTGCTAGCATAAAGACAAATCCTGAAGTTGACTTTAAGCTATCGAGACAACCACCATAATCAAAATCCGAGTAACCGACAACCTTTAATTGTTCTGATCTTTTATATGTGAGCATATAATCCTTTGTCCCTTGTAAGTACCTCATCACCTTCTTTGCAGCTTTCCAGTGTTCGAATCTTGGATCACTTTGGTATCTTCCTAACATGCCTACAGCAAAGCTGATATTCGGTCTTGTACATGTTTAAGCGTACATCAAACTCCCCACAGCTGATGCATAAGGAATTTTCTTCATTTGCTCCCTTTCCATGTTATTCCTTGGGCACTGCATTTTACTTAATTTGCCACCTTTCAATATAGGTGCAATACCCGATGAACATGACTGCATATTAAATCTCTCTAAAACTCGATCAATATATCCTTTATGAGATAAACCTAGCACTCCTCGAGATCAATCCCTAAAGATCTTGATGCCAATAACATAGTTTGCCTCACCCATATCAACCATATGAAAGTTTTTAGAGAGATGTTCCTTGGTTTCACGTAATAAACCAAGATCACTGCTAGCAAGCAAAATATCATCCATATACAGTATCAGAAATATAAACTTGCTCCCACTAACTTTCAGATATATACACTGATCAACAATGTTCTCTTTAAATCCGAAAGATGTAATGGTATTATTGAACTTAATATACCATTGTTTGGAAGCTTGTTTAAGACCGTAAATGGATTTCTTTAATTTGCAAACTAGGTGTTCATTTCCTTTCTTTGCGAACCCTTCAGGTTGTTCCATGTAGATATCTTCATCCAAATTCCCATTTATGAATGCAGTTTTCACATCCATTTGATGTAGCTCTAAATCAAAATGAGCTACAAGTGCCATGATGATTCTAAGCGAATCTTTCTTGGAAACTGGAGAGAAGGTATCTCTGTAATCGATACCTTCCTTTTGAGTGAAACCTTTGGCCACAAGTCTAGCTTTAAATCATTCGATATTGACTTTAGCGTCGCGCTTTGTCTTAAAGACCCATTTATAGCCGACGGGTTTACAACTATTAGGCAATTCGATGAGATCCCAGACACCGTTATGGGCCATAGATTTCAACTCTTCATTCATAGCTTCCATCCATTTACTAGAATCATCACTTTCCATGGCTTGTGAAAACGAAATAGGATCCTTCCTTATCCCAATATCAAAATCAGATTCCTATAGATACACTACATAATCATCTATAATGGCAGGTCTCCTTTCTCTTTGAGATATCCTCAAAGGTGCCAATTGTGGTGGCTCTACAGCATTTTCAATGGCAATATTTTCTGGTGGTAATGAACCATCTCTATTATGTTGCTCATTTTCCTCAACTTGTTGAATAGGTTGAGGGACAATAATTTCTTGAGGCAAAAAAGGTGGTGGGATATCCACTCTTATCTCCTCAATATCTACCTTTCTTGGTTCATTACTCCTACTGATTTCGCCATTCTCTAAGAATCTGGCATTACCGATTTCAACTATTCTCACACTGTGGTTAGGACAGTAAAATCTATACCTTTTCGATTTATCTGGATAACCAATGAAATATCCAGATATCATTCTTGAATCAAGCTTTTTCTCATGTGGGTTATAGATTCTTGCCTCCGCTGGACAACCCCATATATGTATATGTCTCAAGCTAGGTTTCCTACCAGTCCATAACTCGAAAGAAGTTTTTGGAACTGCCTTACTAGGAACTCTGTTCAAGATATACATTGCGGGTTTTAAGGCTTCACCCCACAATGAAATAGGTACAGAAGAGTAACTCATCATACTCCTAACCATTTCCATTAATGTGCGATTACGCCTTTCAGCAACACCATTCTGCTGTGGCGTACCAGTCATTGTGTATTGAGCACGAATGCTACACTTTTCAAGGAATTTGGCAAAAGGACCAGGATTTTGTCCCGATTCATCATATCTGCCATAATATTCACCACCTCGATCTGATCTCACAATTTTAATCTTTTTATCTAATTGTCTCTCGACCTCTGTTATGAACATCTCGAAGATGTCAATGGCCTGAGACTTTTCATGCATTAGATAAACATAACCATAACGAGATAGATCATCTATAAAGGTGATAAATATTTCTCTCCTGTAAAACATGGAACAGAGAGTGGTTCACAAATATCCGTATGAATTATCTCAAGAAGCTCATTACTTCTTGTGGTACCTTTCTTTGTATGTTTAGTTTTCTTTCCCTTTATGCAATCCATGCATACATGAAAATCAGTGAAGTCAAGATTTTGTAAAATTCCTTTCTTCACTAATCTCTCAATTCTTTCCCTAGAGATGTGCCCTAGTCTTCTGTGCCACAAGATTGAAGAATTTTCATTAATTAAGCCACGTTTTGAACCAACATTTGAATGCAGGGTTATCAAAGTTTGTACAAATTCATGATTCAAGGAAATTTTATATAAACCATCACATAAAATACCAGAACCAACTGTAACAGAATTTAACAACAAACTTAATTGTCCAGAATTGAATAAAACATAATATCCAATAGCATCTAATTTGGACAAGGAAACTAAATTCCTAGAGATAGAAGGTACATAAAAAGTGTTTAAAAGATCCATCCGATGACCCGTCTCTAATAGTAAGCGATAGGTACCAACAACTACCACTTCAACCTTGAGACGGTTTCCCATATAGAGGAACTTTTCACTTTCCTTTGGTTTCTTGGTTGTAAGGAATCCCTGCATTAAATTAGTCACATGAGTTGTGGCTCCAGAATCAATCCACCAAGTATTTGAAGGAACTTCAGCAAGATTGGATTCATAACATACAAAAGAAAGATTTATACCTCTCTTTTCGAACCAAGCCTTGCGCTTGTTACAGTCCTTCTTCACATGCCCTTTATTGCCACAAAAGTAGCAACTTACCGTGAATTTTCCATCATGACTTTGGCTACCTTCCCTAGGTCCGCTTTTCTTAGGTGGAAACTTCTTTCCTTTTCTGAATTTTCCTTTCTTTTTCGTGACTCCATGAGTTACAGCAAGGGCAAGATTATGTCATTCTTGTCTTAATCTCACTTCCTCTTATATGCATTTACTAGTGAGCTCATTCAAGTTCCACTGATCACTATTAGTATTATAGTGGATTTTGAATGGAGCAAACTGTGATGGAAGTGAGTTAAGGACAAACTGTACTAAGAAGGACTCATCCATACTCATGCCTAGTGCCTTAAGCTTTGCAGCCTTTTCAGTCATGTTTAAAATATGTTGCTGAATACCTTTCTGACCATCATATTTCATGGTGGTCAATTTAGCTATCAATGTGCCTGCAAGGGACTTATCAGCGCGTTTGAAGCGTTCCTCAATAGATTTCAGAAATTCCGACTCAAACTCGGTTTGAGGGAGAGAGGTCTTAATATTATTGGCAATAGTCATTCTCATAAACATCAGACCGAGTCTGTTTGATATTGCCCAGGCTTTTGATTGTTCCACCTGCTCTCGAGTACTGTCATCCATAGCTTCAGGAGGTTTATCAGTTATTAAAGCCAGGTCAAGATCCAATACGCCCAGTGAAAATTGAACCCTTTCATACCATTCAGAAAAGTTCGACCCATAAAAAACAGTTATTCCAAATGCAAGAGAGTGTAATGAAGTGGGAACTGTACAAAATAGAACAATGCTCACAATAAGGCATCAAGTATAAAATAAGTAGCAATAAACTATTGATATCGTTAAAATTCTCCTTTGGGTAAATTTTAACATATCTGGTGTTCACTTGGAGGGAGCTTAAAATACTTTACTATTTTGTGTCATTTATATGTTACCTTTGGATATCCATTTTACCTTTCTAAGCAACACAAAATAAAAACATTAATTAATAATTAGCAGAAATTGACCCTCCTTTGGGTTAGTCTCATTCTCCTAATTATAAAGAGAATTATTAAGAATTTTACAAGTCTCCCTTTACTCTTTTATGCAATTTAATAAATACAAGGCTCACTAATTTAGGTTACTTTGGCAACTATCTAAACTAGTTAACCTTACATTTATAAATTGTCTTTAGATAAAATATTCACAAGATGAAATTAACAGGTGATAGCAACATAAAAGACTCTCTGGATATCATTCAAAGGTTTTTCAAGGCCTATATTAAATGTACTTGGATACTCATGTCAGATGTGTCTAATGATGCATTAATTCTTTTATTTGAGTTAAACGTTATTTTGATGAATTATGTCAACGAATCAAAGGCATAAAACACAACCACATATTTGTGTCCTGTAATTGAAAACCCACGATAAAAGGAAAACCGACACTCAAACAAAACACCGCAAATGAGAATGGTTATGAATAAATCAAAGTTAATTAATAGTTAATACATTCAGGAGCCATGTAAATGTCTTTCTGCCTTTGCCTCGGAAACATGAGCCATGGAAAAAAATAATCTAGTTATAACATCAAAGAAAAGCTTGTGTTGTTTGTTTCTGTTCAAAATTTAGATCTAAAGGTTCACAAAATCAAGAGAAAATTACCACCAAAGTCGGATTAGTCATCCATAGGATAAAAATCAAGGAAATAATATCTTTAATAATCATCTGATTCAATAATCAATCACAATAAAATCAAAGAAATCTGCATTCATTGAACATACTAAAGCTAGTACTTGCATTCCTTAGATATAATAATAATTTCACAAAGGTTCAGATTCAATGACAACACAAGACAACAATCAAACAAAAAAATTCAAATCAAATAATAAATCAATTAAGATCTTTGGATTAGAGCCTGAAATGGCACTTTTGGAGCGCTTGAAAAGTGGCGCCTGAAGCGCGCTTGAAACGGCACTACAAACGGCTCCTCCAATGGCGCCTGAAAACTGAGATGGCGCTTGCAAATGGCGCCTGGACTTGCGCCTGAAGACTGGAGATGGCGCTCGAAAACGGCGCTGCTGTTGCGCGCCTTCTTTTGACCACCGGACTGGCGCCAAAATGGCGCCTGGACTAGCGCCTGAAGACTAGAGATGGCACCCGTCACTGGCATAGCTCCAGTCGGCGTTGCAAGGAAGACGCAACGTTGCAAGGAAGACACTGTGTCTTCCTTCTACGCGCTAAGGCTGGTCTTTATTTTGTTTAATTTTTTATTCGTTTTGGTGAGACGAATTAATTGAAGATAAATCTCAAAATTTAATCTTTATAAAAAAATGATTCTGAATATTTGAATTCAACCTTGCTCTGATACCAATTGTTGATATTTAACGCGGAAATTAACACACAAAATTCCAGATAATTGAATTCAACCCATCTAAAAAAAAAAAAAAAAAAAAAAAGATTACATACTGTTTGAAAAACACGCAGCCATGTTAAATCGAGAGATTCTCTTCAATTTATAAATCTTAAATCCTTGATCTCTTCTTCTCCTTATCAAACTTTAATACACAAATTTTTTTCTGTAATTGATGGAAGAGAGCACTATCCGCACATGAAGGGTTTCTGTATATATATCTTATTGATAGGAGAAGAGGGCTAAGAATACACGTTCAAAACTGTTCTGAACGTGTTATTCGAATAATTGTTTTATTCCAAATATTATTATTATTATTATAATTTACCCATTCCATCAAAGGGTAAATATCCTTATAACAGTTTAAATATTTTGGGCATTCTTTTAATTGGCTAAAAACTTTTATAAGTGGATAAAATAATTAAAACACTAGGTTAGTGGGCCACCCACTTAATTTTAACGTGGAAATAACAACATCATCATATGCCTCTTCTAAGTCTCTTCTCCATTTTTTTTTTGTTTATATCTTAATTTTAACCAAATCGATCATAAGTCAAATTGATTTGGGTTGACAAATAAATTAATTTAATTAAAATCGATCAATTTAGTTCAAATTTTTTATTAATAACAACTTGACATAAACTTAAGAAAATATTAAGATACTATAGCGGTACTTCTGTAATAAGAAAACCTGAATAATTGAATATATGTCTTAAAATCTAAATCATAGAAGTGAGAATTCAAACGAATGAGATCAAAGTATAAGAGTATAGAGAACTGAAATTAGAGTAAAAGTAATGAGACTTAGAAATGAATACGTGACATCGACTAATTGATAATGTCTTTTTGATAGATATAAAAAAAATGCATTTCTATATTATAGTCAAATTTATAAACTTAATCATGCATACCTCTTATGTTTCACAATAAGAATAAATTATGGTTTGTTTGATCTTCTTTCTAATACTTATTTTTAAAAATTGTTTTCAAGTTAAAAAAAAAGAACAGTTTTAACTAGATTTTTAAATATTATAATCGAACTCAGTGTAGAAATACCAGAACCATCTTCTTACCTCAACGATGACACATTATTTTGGGACAACCTTGATGATGAAAGTTATTACAATATGCAAATGCAATGGAAGGATGATGTCAACAATGACAACATTGAAGCAGTAAATGTGTCTCCAACTACAAGAATTTAATGTAGCAGTAGAAGTTCAGAACGAATAAAGATGTACAAGCCACGTTTTCTGAATGTAATAGAAAAGAGAAGAAAAAGACAAGAATGAAGCAACCAGATACATGGTAAAAGAGAAACAAAAGTCAAATCTCATAAAGACTTTTCCATCTTTGTATCCATTTTGTATTTATTGTTAACCAAACATCTGAACACTTTGTAAATATTTGTCCTACCATCCATCAACTACCCCAACCACTTGAATTAAATTTCATTGGTTGTTTGTAAATCCGTTTGTCTATAAATAAGTTATAAGAATAGAAAGGTGTGTGGAAGAAAAAAGTGTGAAAAGTGAGAGTAAAGAAGCAAGTGAATGATTAGCTGTATCTTCAACCTTGTAAAATTATACCATCAACAATAAGAAAGTAAGAATTTTCTGTTAAATTTCTACTCTCATTTTATTTCGAATTTATTTTATTTTGTGTCTTTTTCTTACCCTTAGGGGGTAAAAGGGATAAAAAGATAAAGTAGGGAAATTAAAATTATTTGAATTATATTTCAGTTTTCTTTACTAGTTAATTTCTGCAATATACATGGATCATTTTATGTATTATGTTCCCGTCAAGATAATTAAAAAAAAAAAATTTAAGATCGGGTTGTTTAGAAAGTTTTGGGTGTAAAATCAGGTTTTAAAACCAGAGTCTTTAGTCTTAATCCTTGACCTGTAACCCATTTTTGCCGAAAAATTGGCGTGTTAGGAAGACTCTGTCTAGTCAGAAGGGGGTATCACCTTGACACGAAGTGATGTTTTAAAATTTTGAGTTTATTCTTTAAACTTTTGAAATAGCCGATCTTCAAAAATTTAACTTTCATGTCAGAAATGATTTCACACTATAAACTGAAAGTTTTAAGTTAAATAAATATTATAATAATATGTAATAAATAGTTTCTGAAAATGTTTATATTAAAATAATAAGTATGATAAATGCATTTACACTCTAATTGAATTTTAAACTTTCATTTTGAATGCAGATTTCAAGTTTCCTGCCATTACCTTGACTGTGAATAGAAAACTATAGCAAACTATGGATGTGGATGGGAAAGTTGGTATCAGAGCTCTACATATTGTTAGTATACTAATTAGGAAAGGAGACTGTTGATTTAAATTAATTTTCAGAGTACCAAACTTTATCTTACCCCATTAAAAGTCTGATTATATTTGCTTGATTTATTCTGCTTATTTGATATGAATTGATGTCTTTTATTCCTTATCCTCGTGGTATATACAATATAGATTATGATCGTGTAAAAGAACTTAGTAATAGGTTGCATGCTCAATGAAAAGAATTTAGGGAAACTTGTGATAAATTGCATAATTTAAGAACTACTGTAAAAGATTTAACCACTGATATAAAAAACCTAACCTCTCTTAAATATTTGAACGAATACGAAGTAACTATACAAGAAGCCTTTGACGAACTTTTTGCTACAAAAACTTTAATTAAAAAAGAAATTATAAAATCTTATATTGATAATTTATATGCTAGTTTATCTAATTATTAAAAACTAATGAACCCTCATCTACAAACCTAAGAGGTAAAAAAATTAAAATTTTTAGTAGAAACACAATTAAAAATAACAACCGTAGTATTACAAGAACATAAAAAACAAATTCAGGAAGAAAACCAAAATAACATAGATTGTTTAAAAGAAATCCAGAGAAGACAAATAAAATCCATAGAAAAACTAAACATAGTCTTAGGAATTAGAAAAGAAGCTGGAAGACTTTAAGAACCATAACTTGCTAAGAAATAACCTAGATTATATTAAAGAACAATTAGTTAGAGAAGAAAAATTTGTTAGAAAGGAAATAAAACAAATAAAATTAGAACAACAAAATTTAAAAGAAACATTAGAAAAGGTTAACCAAAAGGTAGATAAACTTTTAGAACAAAGAAATACAGGATCATCAGAAGAACAAAAATTAAATGACCTTTTAAAACAATTTGAAAACTTTAGTTTAGGAGAAAAACCAGTAATTAGAATAGAAAGAAAAATAAATCCTTTTGAACCAAAAAGTTTAGCAATAAAACCATGGAAATAGTAGAAGCCATAAATCCCAAAGATAATGTAAAAGAATTTATTGAAGAAAAATTAAAGAAGACATTAAAGGAAGTAACACCTTACAAAAAAATTAGTTCAAAATTCTAAAATAACTAGATTTTTAAATCAACATACTATAAGTTCAATAGGAAATATTGTATATTTAGACTTAGTATCTCTAGAAACAAAACATAAATTATTAAAGAACAAAACCGATAAATATATGCATTTAGGAATAATTTTAATAGGAATAATAGGACTTCATTGTAAAGAAATTAGAGCACTTATAAATATTAACCTTTTAGATATTAGAAACAACACAGTAGGAGAAGCTCTTTTAGTTAGCGTAGAAGTTAATATGAACCAAAATTACGTAATTATTAGCTGTATACCTCAATTTTGTATAGATCTTAAAGAATTCACAGAAAAAATAAAAATAACTGTAAATACTAAAGGTTATTATATCAAATTAGGAAGTAAGAACCTTAGCATAGCTATAGGATTTATAGGAAAAACCACAAATGCTTTAAGTTTAAAATGTATGATGGAATTTGACGATATAGTAAAAACCTTTGGAAGTAAGGCTGTAAATATGATAGAAGTAAAACCTGTAAATATAGATTATTTATTAGGACGAGAGTAGGAACCACCTCAAATAAATAAACCAGTAATAAAATATCCAACATCTAGTAGTTTATATGAAAATCAAGATGGAAATGCAATTATAACCTTTGGAAATTATAAAACTGTAAATGTAAAGGTAGAGTTAGATAGTGAGATAGAAACTGTAAATGTTATACAAAAAGATATTTTACTAAACATTGAAACAGTAGAAAACCTATATAAAAACTCAGAGCTAGTTAATATAATGTTAGAAGAATTCAGTAACCCAACGTTATTAGAAGAACATGTGGATCAAGAAAACTTTGTTGATATAATGTGTAAAAATTATACAGATGAACAAATAATAGAACAACTTTATAAAACCAATTTAATAAAAAATCTTATAGATATAAAAACCATAAATCAATTTACTATTCAACCAAAAGTCAAAGAAAACTTAGAAATAGTTTCAAATGAATCAGTAAATACAGTAAATGAAGAAAAAAAAATTTGTAAATGTAAAAAATGAAATAATAAGATATAATAAGCCATATAGTATGCCAAAAGGACCTCAATGGAAAACTAAAACCGAACCTTCTAGTTCTTTACAACCAATATATGAATATGGAATAATATTAGATATAGATAATACACAAGATCTTAGGAAAACCATAGAAAATTGGGAACAATCTTTAAATTCAGTAGGTGTAGTAGTATCTTTTAAAAAACCAACAATAAATTTATGAATTCAGTAAAAGCACCCTTAGAGGAACTGTATTACAATTCTTTAGAAATACGGAACAAGAAAACAATAGTTATTTTCAAGAAGTTAGAAATAATTTTAGTATATTTGTATTCATAAACTTAATAAAACTATATTTTTTAGGAACAACTCAAGAAGATGTAAAAAAACCCACAAAATATCTCCATAAGTTAGAACAATTGAAGTTATGTAACCTTTCTTATATAAGAGAATATGAATAAAAATTTAGAAAATATGCAATCCTTGCTAGAGTAGATAGAACCCTTGAATATTTAAATAAATATATATTAAAAATACAAGGACCCGTAGGACTTAGATTATGAAATGGATTTTTAACCTCTAAATATAAAAACTCTCTTTATATAGGTGCTAGAATAGAATTTGTAAAAAAAGGGTTAGAAAGAGAATGTGTAAGCATAAGAGAAAGAAGCCAAATAAAGAAACAAGATATATATCAACAACTTTGTAGAAAATTACATATAGGAGAAAACCTAGATATAGGATGTAGAGAATATAAGTTTAGAACACCTAAGAACTATAATAAATTTTTAAGAAGAAAGTCAAGAACATTTTATAACAAGATATAAAAAACCTGGAAAGTTTTGGATAAAGAGAAAAATAACTACGAAAAGAAAAAGCCAATGCAAATGCTATTTGTGTGGTCAGGAAGGCCATATAAGACTTGAATGTTCTGAACTTAAAAAGCCATTAAATGAACGAAGTAGAAAAACCCAAGTAAAAATAAAACTAATAAATTAGTATCAGGTAGATAGTGAAGAAAAAGAACTCATTATTGAATTAGATTTTAAAAGTGAAAATTCAAGTGTATGTAGTATATATGATAGTGAAACTGAAAAAGAAGAAATTTGTATGATCATTAAAAAAAAGGAAAATCAACCTAAGAAAACCCCTTTAAATTTAGAAAACCTTGTACAACCTTTAGAAAGTAAGATAAAACCTTTTAATATGTGGAAAAACTTACAAATAATAATTAAGGGAAAAATCTCGGAGGAAGAAAAAGGTAGTTCAAACCCTAAAGAAATAAAAGAACCAATAAGTCTTCTAAAAGAAATAAAAGAACCAATAAATCCTGAAAAAGCAACTGTGCAAACAATAGAACAAATGAATATGACAAATCAAGTTAAATCTATTATTTTTCCAACAATAATTAAGTTAAAAACCATAGAATTAAAAATAGATGCAATATTAGATACTGGAGCCATTAAAAACCTTTTATTTGAAACCTTAGTGCCTTAGGAAGACCAACAAACATTAGTTCAACCAGTATAGTTATTTCAATATAATAAAAAAAAACTAATACTAACCAAGGATATTTCAAATGTACCTTTAATAATTAATAACATAACCTTAGTGTTACCCCAAACTTATCTTGTACCTACTATAAGTTTATATTCGTTTATTTTAGGTTTAAGTTTTGTACATTCTTTACAAAGAGGAATAACAATACAAAATAACCAAGTGAGTTTTCATCCTAAAACCACAACAATTGTTTAAACAAACATGGAAAATGTATTAAATAAAAATCATAATGTAACCTCTCATCAAATTAACAAAGTAGAAGCACAAAAGGATAGTATAATTAATGATTACTCAGAACAATTAAGAAATACAAATAGATTTAAAAACCTTATATTAGAAGCAGAAAAAATAGGAATTATAGGAGAAAATCCACAAAACATTGGAATAAAAATAAAACAACCTATAAAATGCCAATTAAAAATCCAGATTTAACAATAAAAACGACAGATATAACATATAACCTTAAAGATACAAAGGAGTTTAAAATTCAAATAGAAGAAATGTTGTAGAATAACCTCATAAAACCAAGTTTCAGTCCCCATAAATCCTCAACCTTTTTAGTTAGGAACCATAAGGAAGAAAAACGAGGAAAAGCTAGAATGGTTATTAATTATAAAAGATTGAATGACAATACATATGATGATGCCTATAAAATTCCAAATAAATATTCTTTAATTAATTCTATTCAAGGATGTAAATACTTTTCTCAACTAGATTGTAAAAGTGGATTTTGGCAAATTAGATTTGAAGAAGATAGTAAACCATGGATAATGTTTTCATGTCCTTGTGGATTATATGAATGGAATGTAATGCCATTTGGACTAAAAAATGCTTCTCAGATATTCCAACGAATGATGGATAATATTTTTGGTAAATATTCTTGTTTTTTCTTATACTCTTCAAGAACATATAAACATTTGGAACTTATTTTTGAGAAGCTAATTAGTCATGGATTAATAGTAAGTAAAAAGAAACTAAAATTATTTAAAACCTAAATAGAATTTTTAGGATTAGAATTAGAGGATGGACAAATAAAACTGCAAGATCCTATAGTACAAAAAATAAATAATTTTCTAGATAAACTCGAAGATTTAAAAACTTTTCAAAGTTTTTTAGGATTATTAAATTATGCTAGACCATATATTAAAAACCTTAGTAGATTAGCTGGACCCCTTTATAGTAAAACAAAAAACAAATGACAAAGATATTTTAACCAAGAAGATATTAAACTTGTACAAAAAATAAAAGAACTTGAGAAGCATCTCCTAATCTTACATTTACCCTTAGAAAGTGAATATAAAATAGTTCAAACTGATGTTAGCCAAACAGGATGGGGAAGTATACTTTTAGTTGTCACTAATATAGAAAAAGAAAAACTTTGTAGATATTGTAATGGAATTTTAATGATTATCAAAAGAACCTTAGTTCTACAAACTTAGAAATAGAAATAATAATATTAGTCTTAGAAAAATTCCAATTAATTTTAAACCAAGAACAATTTACTTTAAGAACTGATTGTGAGAATATTAAAAAATTCCTTAAAAATAAAAATTCTTCTAAATTGTCCACCAAAAGATGGATAAAGTTTCAAAACTCTTTAATTGGTTTCAAACCTAAATTTGAACATATTAAAGGGAAAAAAAATATTAGTAGATGGGTTAAGTAGACAAATAATTAATAATGTTAATAATGCTAATGATTGATTTTATGTTACTGGAACATGGCTCAAAGAAAACCCACTAAAGGTAGAACCTTTCAATATGGAACCATATGTCTGAACGAAGTGTTGAATCTAAATTTGAGGTTTAACTCTTTATTTTCTCAAAACCTTTGTAGATAACTTTTGGTCTCTAAAACCATAGAGTTTTCCAAACCAAAATTTAGAATATATTTATTTATTTATTTATTATTATTATTATTATTATTATTATTATTATTATTATTATTATTATTATTATTTGTAACGATTAGATCTATTTCTAGAGTTTCAAATTATTTTTTTAAAGAAATAAGAAAATCATTAATTAATGGAACACTTTAAGTCTTGATTAATTTGGAACTTATTTGTCGAGTAAAAAGAATAAGAAAAATATGGTTCTATATAGAAGAAACTAGTTGATTTAGAGTTTATCTCCCTAATAAAGAAATTGTAAAAATATGATTATATGCAAAGAAGAAACTAGTTAAGTCATTCAAAATAAATTTTGGCCTATGATTTTCTAATGTTAGAGTTTCATGACTTTCTTATATTAATTAAATTAGTTTTTGAGTTTCAAATTATTTTTAAAAATTAATAAGCTTTATGTACCAATAATTTGATTTAAAAGTCATTTGCTTACTGAATTTTTTTTTGAAAAGTTAAAGGAAATTGAAAAAAAAAAACCTATAATTAAAACAAGATCATATTTGAATTTTTTTTTTTTTGGTATTGGTAGTGGATCATAAAGAAAGAAGAAGAAGGAGATCATATTCAATTTTATTTATTTATTTTTATGATTTTTTTAATTTCTCTATGTTTTTATTTTATTTTTAAAATTTAATGAAAACAACTTCTATTTGGTTTTTAAAAATTGTTCTTCATTTCATTTTGTTTTAAAAATAAAGAACAACCACCAAACAATGTTATAAATTTTTAAAAGTAGTTTTCTATTTTAAAAATAGATTTTTCTTTTTTAATCATATGGGTAAACAATTTTTTTTTTTTTAAATATCAATTTTGATTAGAATTTGCATTTTTGAGGTTCTAAAGGAAAAAAAAAAAAAAAAAGTACAAGAGAGAAAAGGTTTGAGGGTCATCTAGGAGGGGTGCTACAATTAAAACTCATGGTTCAAAAATTTTCAACCACCCACACTATATTAGAAAACTTTAAAAATAGTCACTCTTAGGAATGATAATTTTCAATCAACTCTTTAATATGCATTCAATACAACATTTAATTAGTGAGTTTAGGAAGAATACAATTGTTTTAGTGTTATAATTATATCAACTTATATAATTCATTTAATAAATCAATCATTTGTGGGTTTGAATGCTCAATCTATTTACTATGTTAGTTAAAACCATGTAAAGAATTACAAATGTGGTCAGTAGCCTTGGAATCTATCCACTAAGAATTGGTAGAATTCATCACTAAGTAAGATTCAACTAAAAGTGAATGATGCATACTTTACTATTTCTTCAAGAATTCAGGGTGATTATTTTTCCAATGGCTTTTCTTTCTACAAAGGAAGCTCTTACCCTTCTCCTTGCTCTTCTTACTCCATCCCTTAAACTTTCTCTTCTGTTTTTCTCTTCTATAATTGTTATTTTTCTTTCTGCTTGAAGCACATGAAGAATCATTGACCACCATATGAACATATTTTTAATCTTTTAGAATTTTCTCACCATATGACAAGTTCATCAGCAATTTATTCATAGAATGGTTGAACTTGAACTTCTTAAAGGAGTCTCATAAGGTCTTTAAAACCATATCAACCTCAGTTTCCCTATCGATCTTAGCTCTAAGGATCTCCATCTTGTTGAAAAATTTGATCATATATATCCTATGATCTTTAATGAGAGTTCCTTCTAGCATCCTGGTGTTCATAATAGTCTTTAAGATAACCTGACTAACTAGCTTACATGTTTCTTACAAATTGAAGAGAATATCATAAGCCATGGCATGAGACACGTGTTATTATGTAATACATTATCCAAAGATCCAAGTATGATACACCTGGCCTTTTGATTTGCCTTATCCAAATAACGATATGTGTTCCTGTTTTCTTGTGTGGATTTCTTATTAAGAACATTTGGAGCAAATTTTTGAGTTACCCATTTTTGCTCCTTTGATGTAACAACTATGTTTAGATTTCTTTTCTAATCCACATAGTTAGGCTTGGTTACTTTATTTCTTGTAAGAATGAGACTAATGGAATTGTATGGTTGTTGTAATAGAAAATTAAACCATGTATTAATTATTGAGCATTCACCATAAAGTAAATATATATTAATTTAGAAAAAAATTAGAACTCTTAGGACTACATATTCTTTTGCTAGGTATCCTAGTATTATAAGAATCAAGCTAACGTTGGACAAGTCATGATACTAGGTAGGGACCCTCTCAAATTGATCTTCCCGTTTTATTTATCTTTTAAGGCAAAATCGACATACCTTTATGTTTAGCCCTTGGAATATGCAAGTGAGGTTGTGGTGAGTAATTCAACCACTTCATATGCAAGTTAAGTATGTAACCATTATCCTTGACATTAATGTTACTAAGTGAATAGACCCACCATTGGAGTGGTTGCTCTTACCACAACCATGTACAGTTTTGTCTATATGGAAAGTTCATATCCCTTAATTCCTTGGGTCCAACCCACTGTTGGGGTGGTGATGGTCCCAAATCAAGATAGACTTGATAATGAGTGTTGTGGGCTTTTCCAAGGTGTTCTCTCACTTAATCTTTTAAATAAAATAAGAGTCTTGTATTTTTAAACTTAACAATTTCTTTAATGGATGAAATATCCTCTATCAAATTTTTCTAAAAATTATTATTTCCTAAATTGGAACCTTAATATAAAAGGAGAAAGGAATCCTTGAAAATTCTTACCATTTTCATGAGATAACTTTACTAAAAATAAGCTCTAAAAATTTTAAAAAGTCTATTTTCAAATTAAATCTCCTTTTTTTCATGCATTATTTACAATTTAATAAACATTTCATTTTAGAACTTATTTTTAAATAATTTTATTCCCATTAAGTTAATATATTTCCATAATGACTTTGATAACCTTCTTAATAATTAAATTAGATATCACAAAATTTCCAAAAAATACTTATCTCTTAAATTAGAATTTTGTGAAAATAAGGAAAAATTCTATTTGTAAAAGATAAAGAAAATAAAAGCTTCTTTCTAAAAAGAAAATATTTATTCTTAAATATCTCAATGATTTGAGAAGATTTTAAAAATAAAATCTTTAAGAATTATAGTTTTTTGAAAAAGGATGGAATAACTCTTAATATTTTTCATAAAATCTTTCTTAAAAAAAAAAAAATTCCTTATCCTTTGTACATTCCAATTTAAAATAAGTATCCTATTTCATACAAATCTTGAATATTTATATCTAATTAAGATTTACCAAAATTTTGTTTTTATGCCTAATATACCAAAAATATATGCGAATATATTAAATAACACAAAAGCATAAATATGGAAATAAAAATATTTTTCATGTCCTATAGGGATCATAGATTTTTAATGAAATCTAGAATTTAAAAATTCCAAATATACCAAAATTATCAAAATGTCCCTACAACCAAAAATTGGTGTAAGATAAAAAAATAAAAACCCTAATCTATTATAATTTTCCCAAAACGCTACTTCTCAACCACCATTGCTTGAGCACTCTTAAAGGTGCTTAAGCATTGTTGCCTGCATCCATGACCCAAGCTTGCTTCCTCAATGGATTCCGACTATTTTTCCACTTAAAGGATTACCTTTTATGGGATAGTTTTCTTCCATGAATGCATGTAAACCATTGGAAGCTCCTTTCTCCTTTCTTGGGTTGCCAAATATGAATTACTACCGATTTTTACAAAGGAATAAAAACCTTATGCTCTTCAAATCGAGTTTACAACCCATTTAACTTAAAAGAAAAGATTTTTACATCCAAAATAAAAATCATATAATCCTTACAGAGTTTACAACCCAATCCAAAAAAAGAAAAAAGGAAAGCAATCCAACAATAGGAAAACAATCCAACAATCATTAACTAAAAAAATAAAGCATATAATTCATATATTTATCACTTTTGTCCATGAAATGAATAATAATAATAATAATAATAATAATAATAATAAAACCCTACAAAATAGAGTTAACACTTTCTAGAAAGGTTCTAGCATGCTAAATCCTAGCATAGGGCTTTGATACCAATTGTTGGGAATATTTGGATACCTTCATTCTCATCCCTAGACCGTTAAGGTACATACAAATCTTTCCTAAGGTTGTTTAGACCTATGTAGAACAAAAGTACATGAATATACAAACTTAGATCTAGATAAGAGATGGTAATACCTATGATTTGGATGTTCCTAGATAAAATTGAATCTAATAAGGAGGCGTCATAGATCTCAAAAACCAAATATCTTCTGTTGATAGCTCTCTTTCCTAGATCCTAGCACAAGAAAAGGTGAAATCCTCTTTATAGTGGTAGAAACTAGGGTTCATCTCTAAAGTTTGAATAACAAGAGCATGGAATGAAGCCTTAAATCCCTAAGGGTTTTTATATGCTTCCTTACAAACTTAAGTGACTTGAGCCCATCTTATGCTTAGATCACTTAATCAAGCTCGTTTTGTTCCTAATTAATTAATTTACCCTATTGGGTTCTAATTAATTAATTAGCCCATTCTAGAAAACCATTCATAAGATCTAGTGCAATCTTGTATTTTTATTAAAATATCCTTATGCACAGTTATGAGTTACAAACCAATAATCCCCTCAAACAAAGGTGCCACCATGAATTAGTAGTTCAAATGAGGACCACTAAGATCCATAGGAAAATGTTAGTTTCTTTAGAATCCAATTCTAAATTTAATTCATCGCACTATAGAGTTAGCTACACTATAGTATTATATGATATTAGAATGAAACATAAACTCAGCTCTTTGACCTACTATCTACTACATGTAGACTCCTCATAAATTGATGTTCATAATCTATTGAGGTATGTGTTGTCAACCTCTTAAACTTACCTTTCCAATACTTGAGTCTTTGATCCTCTTATTATGTAATCAACTAACATAGTCTAACTTTCTAAGAGCATATGTCAAATTCTAGTTAAGGAATCATTGCAACCATAGTTTTCTTGATCACATGTCCTTAGAATCACCTAAGGAGACGTATTGTCTCAAACCAATAAGATATCATGGAGCTTATATCTAGAATATCTGTAGTCACCTGCATTAATTAACAGTGACATAATTTGTAGGGAATATATAATTGCCTTAGGGTCTGACTCATAGGTCAAAGCTACTGATGACCTTAGCACTAGCTTTAAAGGTTGAAAGTCCTTGTAGCATAGTAGTTTGGTGAATCATGACTATCTGATAAAAAAATTCATGATTCATCGTAGGTCCTATCCAATGTATAACCATACACACTAGTGCACTTACCATGGGAAAACCATCCCGATGACCAAGACAAGTCATTTCTCCAATTAGGAGATATTATACTACAATATCTAATGGATTGCCTAAATCTATGAACTGATTGTGAACTACTTATCATTTTGTAAGAAACCCATGACTTAAATATTATGTGCAACTTTTAACACATCCAAGTCATGTACAATGCAAGTGATATGGATATGAATGCTTAAATAATAATTAATGGAAATAAGAATGGAAATAAGAATGGAAAAAAGAACCAAAATCATAATAAATAAATTTATTAATGAAACTTTATTTTATTACATCATGTTATGCTTTCAAAGTTTCTATTTTAATAAAAACTCTCTTGAAAACCAATAAGTCTGTCCACCCAATGGCTTTCTCTTAGATCCTGACATAAGAAAACCATGGTATTTTCTCCTTGGCAGATGGTGGTGGTGACTATTGCCATATTTTCTATAAAAATAGGGGTAATGATCACATCTTTAGCTTGATTTGAACATTAAAAGCACCTTTAAACTGAGTTATTCTATGTCACCTTATGTATGTTTGATTATCTCATATTTCTTTTAAGTTTGTGATGTTTCAACCATATTATTTTACTAAAGATTACCTTGAGATCTTCTTAGGACATTCTGGGTACAACATGAAGGATGATTTGAACCAGGAACCGAAATTGCAAGGAGTTCTCGAGTGTTGTCCTTTTCCAAGCAATAAATTATTTTGAAGTGGTTGAAGGGGTTAACCATGTCCAAATGAGATGCAACTACCTTTATTAGATTCATGATTTCATAAAGTTATATCTAACCAAATTCCATAATTTTTGGAGGTTGTCTGCTTATGGAATCAACTCAAGAAAGAAAGGAAATGTTCTAAGCTTTTAGGTATTTTCCTTGTTCAACCAATAAAATATTTTGAAGTATTTGAAGAAGTTGGAGATATCCAAATGATCTAAAACTATTTTTTATTTTTATTTTATTCCTTACTTCTTAAACTTAAATTTAACCAAGTTTCATAATTTTTAGAGGTCATTTTTCTAGGAAACCAATTAGAGAAAGAAGAGTGATTTCATGACACAAGGGCACTACCCAGCTATTGTTGCCCATTTTTCTACCCAAAAAGGGCACCACCTGCATCCTTGTGCCATTTTGTTTTGAATTTACCACTCTTACACCTTCCCCATGGCCTAACATGTAACCTTCACTTAAACCCACCAAAAGGCTTTTAAATGAAGCTAATTGCAACCTTTAAATGTATATGAAAAGCTATAAAATAAGGGATTAGCAGCCGTCTCGGGGGTTTGGATCCGCTCCCTTAGGAAAGAGTTTTTGGTCATGCCTTCTTCTGGTTTGATTGTTAGATTCAACCTTGGGAAGAGACAATCTTGGAACTACTTTCAATTTTAGGTTTATTTTATTTTTTTGTTCTTCTTTTAGATCAACTTCATTGTCTTGAATCAATATTTTTTTTTAAATGCAATAGAATATCTCATTATTATTGAATTCATGTAATATCAATTTTAGTTTTAAGATTTCCATGCTTAGTTTCTTAATGCATGTTTTATTAATTCACTTTAGTTTTCATCCAATGTATATTGAGCAGTTATTTAGGGTTGAGGAAAGGGTGCCCTAAGGCATCCCCTTCCACTATTGGAATGATCCTATACTCAATGTTTTCATAATTCAAAGTAGCTTGTTATTAGATCTCTTTAATTCAATAGAGAGCACCATATCTTAGTATTTGATAATTGGGGATTATAAGGTTTCCATATAGTATCCCAAGCACTTCATGGTGAAGTCATCTTGAATTGGACAACCTTTATTAAGCCCTAAATATCAAAATTGGGCAAATGGTTAAGATATTGGGAATCATGAAACCACTAAATTTTATAACTAACTAAATATTGGAGTCTAAAGTCCTCAAGGGTATTCTAAGTGCTTATTGGGGAAACCATTTTGACTTGGAACAACCCTATGTAAGCCCAATATGACAATTTTCAAATCATTAATATATTGGGGAGAAGTGGAATGCTTTAGTGGGCATAAACCAATATGTTATTATCTTTGAGTTTAATTAAATGCTTTTATTGAAAATATCTCAACCAAGGGAACATCTTAGTATCTTGGTTGAGATAACAATAACAAGGATCATTCCATGGTAAGGAAGGAACCTGACCCTTTCCTCAACTGTTAGTTACAAATTAGTTAAGACTTTTTAACCAATTCTTGTTTCTCATACAATAACTTTCTAACAACTTTATTGCCCAAAGCAAAATTCAAGAAAGTATTTTCCACTACATATATTTTTCATTCTTTAAATATCTCCACTTCATTTGCATTCCAAGATCACTTCTCTAAAGTTTGACACCTAACTCACTAGGTTTTTAATGCTCTCCGAGTGAATGGAAGATCAAAAGATTACCTAAACCCTAAGAGTGTTTATACAACTAATAACTAAGCTTAAGTGACTTGTGCCCATCCCATGGGTTTAGATCACTTAATTTAGTCCTAAAAAGTTCTATTTAATTAATCAACCTAATGGGCTCCAATTGATTATATAGCCTAAATAGAACCATAAGAACTTAATTATAAGCTATTGTGCAACCTTAGCTTGTGCAAAAGCAATTATGTACTTATGGTTACATACCATTATCCATACTTGTAATTTAATGAAATTTTTTCTCAAACTAATTGCCACCAAAGAGTGTGTACTCAAGTAGAGACCATTGTGAATTATAGGAAAATGTTGGTTCCCGCAAAATCAAATCCTAAAGTTGACTTAACACTCTAATAAAGAGAATTAACGACACTTCAATATCCAACGATATTAATTTGTGATACAAAACTTTAGTATATGACCTATTCATTGAATGCAAGTTCCTCATGAACCGATGTCCGTAATCCAATAAGATAATAGTTATCAACTTAAGGATTACCTTTCTAATCCTTGAATCTTAGATCTACCTATATCATGATCAACAAACATATGTCAAATCCTATTTAATTGATTACTATGAGCATGGATTTCTTAATTATGAATGATTAGGATCACTCAAAGGGACATACTATCTCAAACCTAATACATAGGGAATGTGTGATTACTTTAGGATTTCACCACTATACTATGTGACATCAACTTTCAACCTCAAGAGAATATTTAAGGAAGCGTATTAAGGTCTTTAGTGGTTTTGACTTATAGGTGAAACCCTGAGAGGTCATATTTAGGCAAGTGACAATAAGTATTCTTAATAGGGAAACCACGATATATCATAGGATTGAGATAATGTGTCTTATTGAATGATCTTAAGGTTCTAATCATAAAATTTATGGCATTGTAGTAATTTCTTAAGCGAGATTTAACATATGTCCTTCGTAGACTAGAGTATCTTAGTTGATCACAAAATAAGAGGATCTAAGACTTAGGATGTAGAGGTAATCTTGAAAGAGCGATAACTTCTACCTAGCTTGTTAGATTATAAAGCAAGTTTATGGAGAGTTTGGATGTGGTGGATAATAGGTCATGGACTAGAGAATTGATTAAATCGGATCGAATTAATTAAATCGGATTGAATTAATTCTTATCTAGATGTAATAACATAGGATACTAGATTGCAACTAACTTTCTTTAATGAAATATTAAGCCAACTTTGAAATAAATTTTGAGGAAGCTAATATTTTTCTATAAGTCCTAGTGGTTCCCACTCAAACTTTTATTCTTTGTTGGCTCCAAGGTTTTGAGGATTTATGGAGAATTAATCATTTATTTTTGTAACGACATCTTCGTCGAAGTGCAAGGTTGCATAGGATTTTATGATTAATTGTTTTTTATTTTTCTAGATTGGGCTACTTAATTAATTGAAGCCCATTATGGCAAATTAATTAATCAAGATCCAATAAGCTAGATTAAGTGACTCAAGCTTAATTTAAACCATAGTCACTTAATCTCATAAAAGAAGCTATATAAACGTCATAGATTTTCGAGTTAGACTCTAATTTTTTAGATTAGTAATCTTTCAGATACCTATCATTTTTTTTCTCTCTCCTTTCAATGTGTGTAGCCACTCTACACATGTTCCAAAGACCAAAGAAGGAGTTATTGAGTGGAAGATCCACAGTTTTTGAGATCCCTTTTACAAAAAAGATTTGGCTTTGGGAACAATTAAACCCTAAGTATGATTCTTAATACACCCTATGAGACCAAAGTTTTTAGTTTTATTTTCATTATGCCTAGGATCTTAGATGCATATGCCCTAAAGCCCAATTGGATATTGAATTACCCAACAAGATTATTAAGTGAAACTTATATCATGTATATATAATGAAATTAAATGTTACATCATGTCACTAATTTTTAAGTGTTCTATCTTAACAATTTCCTGTTAGCCCTAAAAGCAAACAGGGCTCTCTAAAAGAAATTTGCTTCAAAATCACATCACTTTTCTTAACTATCTCTTATTATTTTGGAGTATAATGCCCAATTGACTCAGCGATGACGGAGGAATCAGCATGAATAGGGGAATGGATGTTTATGATTTTATGACTAGGGGAAAGGAGTTACCTTTGAATTTAAAATTCACTAGCATTCAAGAATTTCATGTCTTATCAAGGATAAGCTTATTGATAATGAGCATTTTTATCCAATTAAATGTTGTTTTGGAAAAAGAGGATGTTTCGTACGTCAAATCAGTTTAATTCTTTATTATGGGCAATGTGTCCATACTTTTTTATTTATTTATTTTTTGTTTTGCATGTATGTAAATTGATAACCCACCAAGAAAGAGCTGCCAAAGCTTATCCTCCTTGTTTGGTAAACTCATAATTTAAGGTTAGGCTACAACGGAAATTCAAGTGAAAACTATAAATAATTGAAGAAACACCTCAAATGAATCTTAGGTGGTGTTTATTGTTTTACTAAATAGAAAAAACTATAATATTTAATTTTTTCTATTCAGATAAAAATAATTCATTAATATCAACCAATATAATTAAACTAAATTTATTGATTAAAAGTTCACTTTAATTATATTGATATCAAGTAGATATTTTTTGCTAAATAAAAAAAATTAAATATTTTGATTTTTTATATTCATTCAAAAAACAAACACTATCTTAGAGTGTGTTTGACAGTGATTATAGAAAGTGTTTTTAAATTTTATAATACTTAAATGATGAAAATTTTCAAATATTGTAAAATTAAAAAACACTTCCTACAATCATTACCAAACGCATTTTAGATTAAGAAACTTAAACAGTGATCTCAATATTAGGATGGATAAAAGTTGACTTAAAAAATTAATAAAAAAAACATGGGGATAATAGTATTAGGAAACAATTTTTTATTCTTTAAAATGAGAAAAATAGGAAAATTCATTTGATAATAATAATAAAAAAATTCTTTCTTTTTTCTTCTTAGATGCAGAAAATATAATATTTTTAAAATATCATTTAAAAAAATAATTATACAGACTTGTAAAATAATTAAAAATAAATTTTAGATATATAAATAGTTTTTAAAATATATTTAAAAATATTAAAAATAGTTTATATTTTTAAATAAACTTTTACTCTGTAAAATATAAAAAAATTAAAAACAATTTTAAAAATAATTATCAAACATAATATTAATTTTGAAATTGGAAAAAGAAAGAAGAAGAGGAATAGGAGAAAACTAATTTGGTAAAGTCAAAAAATATTATTGAAAATTTTAATATAATTATAAAAAAACTAGGACCACGTACAATTTGTGGCAGAGACAGACTCCCCATTTAAGAATAAAAATGAAGGAGCTGCTATTAAAAACAAAACCAAAATTTTCTTATGGATTTTAGTGTCAAACAAACATTGATTGAGAAAAAGGTGAAGTGCATGGGCAATCCCCGACCCCAGAAAAGAAAAAGAAAAAACAAACAAAATTCAAAAGCAAATCCCTTGGATTAAAATCAAGCAAGGAAAGCAGAGGAAAAGAAAGGGACGTAAGAGAAGATTGGAGAAAGAAGACAGGGAAATGGGGGCCATCTACCATCATGTCAGTCGTAGGAATGAATCATGACCAAGAGTTTTACACCTGCTTTTGGATCACTGACTTTGCTCACGCTTCCTCACCAATCTCCCTTCTCCTCCACACACTCTCCCTACTTTTCTTCTTGTACCTCTTATTTCACTCATTAATATTTAATATTATTTTAAATAATTATGGGTCACCTTACACTGCAATAAAGGTTTTTTATTTTAAGAGAATAGAAATTATTTAAAAATTTTATTTTGATTATTAAATAAAATAATTCTAATAAAAAAAATTATTAAAGCCGTGTATGGACTAATAATCCCTCTGAGGTTTGACATGATTTCATTGCATGGATGGCAGTAGCGGGGGTTTTAGAATGATTTGATGCCCTTTCCCTGGTCACGGGATTTTACAAACCCCAAAATGATAGCCTTTGAAAAAGAAATGGAGAAGAATAAAACATCCTATTCATTCACATGATCAAAATAAGCAGGCTGAGTCAAAAAAGCATGTGTTGTCATTTATTCATCAACTTTCTGTACTCGATAACTGAAAATAAAAAATAAATAAAATTTTGAAATACTGAAATAGAAAAGAGCTGATTATGATTAGCTTTTTGTACTTAGATTGAATGTGCACATTACTGTTTTTATGATTAGTATGGACTATGGGGAAGTAAAGTATTGACAAGGACCATTAAATGTGCATCATTCTTCTTTTTCTATATGGAATTACCATACATTCTTTAGAGCAGTATGGTCTACCCCGCTCTCTGTTACCTTTCATGTTGAAAACTGGGAAAGCATAAAATTAGAAATGACAGGAATCGAGAGCAAAGCATTAGCCTTTGAATTTTGAATAGCCTCACAGGTGAGCTTCAATTACCAAGCCAACACTAGAGCAGAGCCAGACACCCCACCCCCTTTTTTATTCATCAATAACACACGCCCTTCACAAAACATTAAAACACTAAAGACAAAGTTGACCGAACCACACACTCAACAAGACACTGACACCCACCCCTCACCTTCCCCCTCCTCCACTTCCACATCCTTCCAGCATTGCAGAACCGACTTCGGTGAGTTCACCGCGCACCCCTTCTCCTCCGCTTCATATGTCACGTACACCACGCACCCTTCTCCGCTTGAAAGCTCCTGCTTCACCACATTTTGACACGCGTATCCCTCCACCTCACCACACCCCTCCATGGCCCACCTTTCGTCGTCCCCCGCGGGGCACGTGACCGCCACTGAGAACTGGGATGGGCCGAAGCACGCCAGCACCCTCTTCATCAGCGTCTTCATTCCCACCGACCCAGGGTCGAACCCCATGGCTTCATAGCTGGCATAGCTGAACCCCTCCTCCGGGGTGACGTGGACGGTCGACAATGCTCCGCCTTCCACACCGTTCATCGAGTACCCACACGGATCGAACTCGAAATCACATATCACGTGCGTGGGCATCACGTCACTTATTCCGGACAGTTTCGTCATTTCCTTTGCCGAGTCCTCCTCTCCCGATTTCTTGAAAAACACGGAGGCCTTGTCCCTATCTAGGCCAGTCATGCACATCTCCACAGTGATCACAGCCACCTCTTCTCTCACCAACGGAGATCTGCGCACCTCCTTCGACGCCGAGTAAATGTGCCAGTTGCGATTTGGAATGGCGGGATCGCCGATGACATATGCCTTGGGGGAGAGATCTCCGAAGAAGACATTGAGAGCCGCGACCTCTTCTGAGAAAGAGCGATGAGGGGCAGGTTGGGCATTTGGGAAAATAAAGCTGCCACGTGAGTACTTCACAGAGACAACGGTGAGCTGGAGTGACTCAGCGAGTTGAAGAATCGGTGGAATGGACAAAAGCAACTTTGTCGTCCCACAAGTCTTGAGGATGATCTTATTAGGATAAACGAATAGACTGGACTCGGAGAGAACGTACGAGTCCAGCTCCGAATTGGATAAATGGTTCACAATAGTGCAACAAGCGGCGTCAAGGATTAAGTCCAGTTGGGAGCGAGTCAGGGCTCGGAGGCCGAGTCCCCGAGGATCAATGAAAATGGGTGCCTCTGAAAAAGTGATCTGGAGGCGTTTCTCGAATCCTTCGAATCCGATTGGGGATGGGGGAGGCGGGTCCCCATTGGTGGTTCCGTACAAGACGGCCATGGCTGACAGATTTGCTTTGAGATCGACGACGTATTCAAACAACAGCTATGCCAGAGACTTGTGTTTATTCTTGAAACTCCAAAAATGAAAAAAAGAAAGCAAGAAAATCCTACTCTACCGAAGAAGGCATTTGCCAAAAATGTATCAGGATGGCTTCCTCACGCACTGCGGAAAAACAAAGGAGGGAAAACAACATATCAGAATGAGAGAACGAAATGCTTTAAGATTGAACCAAATGAAACATGTGGACTAAATGATCTTACGTTGGAGTAAGCAGCAGATCGGAACTTCTCGATGCCACCGTTTGGACGAACGTCTTCAATGATGTAACCAAGGGGGACTTCGTATTGTAAGGAACTACTACTGCTAGACTTCTTCTTGCCACCTTTGGTCTCCATTACAACATCCACGCTTTCTGCATCAGAAAAACAGCCACATACAAATAAGCTAATCATCTCTTTCATCATTCTAAACACAAAGATTCTTTCAAAAAGATAAAATATCCCAACACCCGAAAACCATCGGTGAAAACCCCACATGCACACAACAATAAACCCAAATAGAGCAATAAATCTTCAATGAATCCAACAATCCACAATCCCAAATCTGAAAAAACAACAAGAATAAGAGGATATCCATATCCATATCCCCAATACAAACCCCAGATTTTGTACTCACGTTTCTTCGTTTCAGAGAAATACAAACTAAAGAAAACAAACGCTAATGGCGAGGAAGATCCAAAGCAAAGAAACCCTAGCAAAGCCTTCTTGGAGAGAGAACAAACGGAGGAAGAAAAAAATTGGACGGTGTGAAGGAGATATGAGGATTTGTGTGAAAAAGAAAGGAACGGAAAGAGAGTATTTATAGGAGAAAACTAGGGCGTGGCAGGCGTGCTCTAGAAGTAGAAACACAAACGGTTTGTGCTCTTAGTGATTCATCACACGTATGAGATTCGACGTGGCGCTTCCACGCTCCCCCTCCTCGGCACGTATTTGTTGCGTTTCGCCCGGCGATTTTTGGGGATAATGCGAGAAACCCACTGCTGGGGATGGCGCGTCCGACGCAAATTGACATGGCATTTCGTGGATCGCACAAAGAGCTGTCGAAAGCAATTGGCATTTAAACATCTCCTCGGGCGCGTGAATTTATCTCAGTTTTCATTGGTAATGCTAAAGTGGCTAAAGGCTGTACGACATTACAGGAAGCAACGGCCATGCGGCGGCGATGAACTTGGTCATGGGAATCGAATGAAAAGTTGCGATAACACCTATATAACTCATTTCAAGCTAATAAAATAATTCTAAAGCAATTCGTTTAACTGCCTTGGCCTCACCACAAAATATTCTTTATAAACCGCATAAAATATCATACATCATGAAAATAAACATATTTTATTATCATAACATATTATCCAAAGAGGCAAATATGAGATATATGGCACTCATATTCGTCTTATCCCACATTGTATATACCTTTCTTTCCTTTTAATAAGTTTGTTTATAAGAAATAACTACCTCTACGTGTTACTTATTTTACCTTCTATGCTATTAGTTACCATATCTAGATTATTTTTTAGTTCATGTTGTTGGGTTAAGGTGGTATTTGTTTTTAATTCTAAATAAAACCTTAATGCTTAATAGTGTTAAATATTATGTTATTTGTTTTTATAGTATTTTATTTTTATTACATATTAAAAAGTAAAGAAAAATCAATATGTTATTTTTATTTATTTAAAAAAAGCTACATATTTTAATTTTTTCTATTTAGTAAAAAGTTTATAATCAGTCATGAAAAAATAGAAAAACAAACAACCTAAATTTTAAAAACAAATTGTTTTCAGTAAAATGCCAAAAAAACAAACACTACCTTAATCTACTAATTATTTGCAAAAATGAGAGTAAAAAGTAATCAAATGACATGATATCCATAGCAAAGAATATAAGCATGTATTAATTATTGAGCATTTGAGGCAACAAAAGTTTAACAAATGTAAAACTCTTAGGACTAAATATCCTTTGCTTAGTGTCTATAGAAAATAAAGTCAGGTTGATAAAAATCTAAAGGATTCAGTTTCTATTGTATATCTGTTATATGTATACAAGGACTTTAAATAGAAATTGAAAACCTGTTAGCTATACTCCTAAACAAGTGGAGTTTGTTGAGGTGCTTTGAACTCCTGAGATAGATGAGTCTGCTGCGGATGAATTGGTCTCATTGACTTGTTCTTCTACATGCCCCCTCAATCGAAAGGGTAAGGAATGAACCCTGAGATTGTCACGCAGAAGAAGAAATCTACTAGAGGTCAACGACTTCGTAAGTGCATCAACATACTGATCCTTGGTAGAAACAAATTGAACATGAAGTTGGCCACGAAGAACTTGATCACAAACATAGTGAAAGTCAATTTCAATATGATTTGTGTGAGTATGAAATAGAGGATTACTAGTCAAATAAGTAGCTCCTATGTTGTTGCACCAGAGAATCGGAGAATGGGCAATTGGAACATGAAGATCAGTTAGCAAAGAATTTCTGTAGCAGCATTGGCAAGAGCTTTATATTCGGCTTCTATGCTACTACAAGCAACAGTTTGCTGTTGTTTGCGGCCCCATGAAATGAGATTGTTGCCCAAGTAAACACAATAAGCACCAATTGACCTTCTATCATCACGATCGGATGCCCAATCTGCATCGCTGAATGTGTGAAGCTTAAGATCAGTAATTGGTTGGATCAGTAAAGCATGAGAAATGGTGTTCTTTAAATAACGCAATATGCGTTTGACAGCTACCCAATGTGGCTCTATTGGATTTTGCATATACTTGCTAACTTTATGGACTACAAAAGCAAGGCCAGGTCGAGTAAAAGACAGATATTGCAGCCCTCCAACTATACTTCGATACAAATGAGGGTCATGAAAAGGTATGCCAACAAATTTTATTAAGGGCTAGGAAGTCGACATTGGAGTAACACAAGGCTTTGCTTTGTCCATTTGACTGCGTATAAGAAGATCAAGAATGTAGCGATGTTGAGATAAATACAAACCATGATCACTACAGATGGCCTCAATGCCCAGAAAGAAACTAAGTTCACCCATGTCTTTTACGACAAAGTTGTCCTGCAACAAGCTTATCACTTTGTTAATGGCATGTATATCTGCACTAGTTATAATTATGTCATCAACATAAATTAAAAAATAAATAAGAGTGGAGCCATGGTGATAAACATAAAGTGAATGATCCACCTGACTTCCTATAAAACCAAGGGCTTGTAGCTGATCAGTCAAGCGAGAAAACCATGCTTGTGGTGCTTGACGAAGACCGTAGAGCGATTTTTGCAACTTACAAACATGGTGCGTCAATTGAGGATGAATGAACCTTGGAGGTTGAGTCATATAGACATCTTCTTGCAAGACGCCATGTAAGAAAGCATTCTGTATATCAATTTGTCGAAGATGCCAACCATGAGAGACTGCTAATGATAGAACCATCCTTATAGTGGTAGGTTTCACCACTAGGCTGAATGTCTCTCCAAAATCAACACCCTCATGTTGATGGAATCCTTTGGCGACTAGGCATGCTTTAAATTGTTCAATACCACCATTAGCTTTTCTTTTAATTTTGTACACCCATTTGCAGTCAATAAGATTGACATAAGGAGGTTTAGGAACCAAAGTCCAGGTTCCATTAGCTAACAAGGCATCGAACTCTTTATTTATAGCCTCTCGCCAATTGGAATGTTTAACTGTAGTTGAATAGCAGGTTGGTTCTTTTTCTGGTGGTTGGATGGTGGCCATAAGTGATATGGGAATGGGATATCGAATATGGGAGTCATATGCTAATTTTGGCTTGTGGATGTTGTTTTTGCTTCTTGTAATCATGGAGTGTATATTCTAATGCTGCGGGCAAGGTGGAGAAGATAAGAGAGGAGGTGCTAGACGGTCTTCATGCTGAGATAGAGTAGCATCCCTAGCAAGAGAACCCGAAACAATATGAAGATCGGTGTGAGGATGAGATGTCGAGGCCATATGTAAAGGGCTTGGTGCAGCAGACTGAACATTTATACCTACAGAAACAGATGAGCTAGAGAGTGATAGATTGAGATTTGGTGGAAGAACAACAGGAGTAGGTTTTGGAGTAGGCTCAATAGACTCAGGAATTGTATATGGATAAAGAGATTCGTCAAAGACAACATGACGTGAGACAAAGATTTTTCCCGTGGACACATCTAAACACTTGTAACCTCGATGGCCAACACTATACCTAATAAATATGCAGGTTTTGGATCGAAAGTCCATCTTATGTCGATTATATGGACGTAAATAGGGCCAGCAAGCGCAACCAAAGGCACGTAAAAAATTATAATCGGGTTTGTGATGATGGACCATTTCATATGGTGATCGATGCTGTAAAATTGGAGTTGGTAATCTATTGATAATAAAAACAGCAGTTAAAAAGACATCTTCCCAAAATATTTTAGGTAAATTATAGTGAGCAAGTAATGCCAAACCAACTTCAACAATTTGTCTGTGACGTCTTTCAATGGCACTAGCTTGCTGATGGGTATATGGACAGGTTATTCGATGACTAATTCCCAGATTTTGTAAATGTTTAGTTATGCTACGATATTCACCACCCCAATCTGATTGGAGAGCCTTAATTTTTGTATCAAATTGGCGTTCTACAGCAGCTTGAAAATGTATAAAAGTTTGACATGCATTAGATTTGAGTTTCAAAGGAAAAATCCATAAGAATTTAGTAGCATCATCCAGAAAACTAATGTAATAACGTGCACCAGAGGTTGATAAAATAGGAGTTGGCCCCCAAATATCTGAATATATTAACTCCAATGGTTTCAAAGCAGAAACATGCACATTTTTAAAGGGCATAACATGGCTCTTAACCAGCTGACATTCAAAACAAATAGAAGTATTTTTATTTGGGATAGGTAATAAAATAGCCTTATTGAGAAAGGGAAGGGAAGCATGACCGAGACGATGGTGCTAGATATTGGTAGATACACGAACACTAGATAAAGCTTGTGACTGAAGACGAGCAAGAAAAGTGGAGAAGTTATAGAGACCATTACTGAGTGGTCCTCGATGCAGGTGGTTCCCCAAGTAATCCTTCACAAGGAAGAAAGAAGCATGAAATTCAAAGAAAACATTATTGTCTAGACAAAAACACTGAATAGAGAGAAGATTTTTCTGAATATCTAGGACAAACAAAATTTGATTAAGTATAAAAGACTTGGAAGAAGAGAAGAGATTGGAAGTTCCACTTTGGACTATTTTCAGACCTGCACCATTACCCACCTGGATATGATCTGGACTGCCATAGTCTTCATGCTGAAGATGAATATTGTTCATAGCATTTGTGAGATGAAGGATAGCTCTTGTGTCAGGATGCCACTCATTATCAGTATATTGATAATGCGCAGCAACCATGGCTTGTGGCTGATTTTTGGGAGTTTGTTGGTCCTGATAAGAGATATTAAAACGGTGATAGCATTTTCTGGCAGTATGTCCCGGTTTGAAGCATACCTGACATATAATGGAGTTTGATGGACCCTGAGCATGTGAGGTGAAACGACCACCACGTCCTCTGCCACGGTAGCCATCGCGACCACGGTGAGATTGTTGAAAATTTGAAGT
Organism: Vitis vinifera; assembly: GCF_030704535.1. Taxonomy (NCBI): domain Eukaryota; kingdom Viridiplantae; phylum Streptophyta; class Magnoliopsida; order Vitales; family Vitaceae; genus Vitis; species Vitis vinifera. Next base: position 9,891,628 of record NC_081815.1, on the reverse strand, counting down.
CGTGTGAAAAATGAATTGGTTTTGTTGCTGAGGTTGCTTAGTGGCAATGTTTACGGAAGCAGTAACGGGAAGAGACTTATTATTGTGATGGATTCGTGTCTCACAGATTAGAAGTAGTGAGTAAAATCCCTTCAAGGTGATAGGGTCAGAGCGAGAAGTAATTGTTGAAGCCAATGAATCATATTCCTGGCCAAGTCTTGCAAGCACATAGGTGATTATGTCATCAGGTTTAAGTGGTTGTCCAGCAAGATCAAGTTCATCGACCATTCGCTTGATAGAAAGAAAATATGCATTAGCGGACAAAGCACCTTTTCGAGCATTTGCCAACTGAGTGCGAATCTAAATTGCTTTAGCATGAGAAATGGAAGGAAAGGTTCGCTCTAATGCAAGCCAAACCTCCTGAGAGGTTGTATAAGACATGACTTGAGTGAGAACATCTTCAGTGAGCGAAGCAGTAATGGTGGAGAGGATTAAAGAATCATGACGAAGCCATTGAAGATATTGAGGATTGGGAATTTTAATAATAGCACCTGTGTTGGGATGAGGAGCATCAATTTCTTGAGGTGGAGTTGGGATTGTGCCATTAAGGTAGCCAAAAATAGCTTGACCTCTAAAGTAGGGTTGAGCCTGAGCTTTCCATATAGGATAGTTTAGTAAATGGAAGATTGGAGAGGGATGGGACAGTAGTAATAGGGTCAATATAATGATTTGAGGTTATAGAGGATGAGGAGGCCATTAAGGATTAGAAGGGAGTAGACGTCAGTCTTTTAGTGGCTTTGATACCATATAGAAAATAAACGCAGGTTGAAAAATCTGAAGGATTCAGTTTCTATTGTATATTTGTTATACGTATACAAGAACTTTAAATAGAAATTGAAAAGCTGTTAGTTATACTCCTAAACAAGTGGAGTTTGTTGAGGTGCTTTGAACTCTTGAGATAGAGGAGTCTGTTGTGGATGAATTAGTCTCATTGACCTGTTCTTCTACAGTGTCATAGTATTATAAGTATCAAACTTTGGATAGGTCATGATTTCATTATTAGGTAGGGATACTCTCTTATTGATCTTCATGCCTTAAACTTGGAGAGTTTCTAAGACAAGATAAACATACTTTTTATTTCAACTCTTAATCTATGAAGGTCCTTACGTTGGGTGCAGACCACTTTCATATTTTAAGTTAAGTGTGTAACCAATGATGAAAATATCGGTAATCATGAATATGTCAGTCTTTGGATTTTATAGATATATGAAGATATATCAGGAAATATTGATGGATATTTTGACCAAAAAAAAAATCGATGAAATGAAAATTGATTAAAACTCAGATATTTTTGGAAAATCATGCTTAGGAAAAACTCTAAGAAATGATAGAAGAAATACTAATAGATATTTTGAAATTGTTTTGTTGAAAAAATGATATATGTAAGATATAATTTGTCATATTTGACTATAATATCACGTGCATTGATAAGAAATATGAATTTTGTAAGTATATATTCATTATTATGTTATGTTAAATATTATTCAACAACAAGATGATGACATTTGATAATAATTTGTCCAACTTAAAAATATGTTTAATATTAAAACTATTATTTATTTAATATATTCAATGATATATAATAAATGATGATATATATTTGTATTTTATTATTTATAAAAATTGAAGGAAAGTTTTTGTTTTTAAATTGAAAGTTAATTTATGTTCCTAGAGTGACATTTGACAACATAGAATTCAAAGGGACATATTGTCTCTTAGGAAAGTATAATTCATAGAATGTTTCAATCACTTGCAGGTTATTTTAGTCCTTTTAAATTGGTTTATTTAATTTGTTTTCTTTTTGGTAGGCAAGCAAAAAATATATTTGCAACACCTATTATTATCATTATTTTGGTAATTAGCATTGATGGAAATCGTAAAAATTCTCTAATAGTATTGGAGGGGAAAAAATTATTTAGGAATTTTTGTTAAATGAAATTATCATAATGATAATAATTAATTAGAATAATATAAGTTTGTAGTTGGAAAAATTTTCAAAAATAAAAGCTTTTGGAAAAAGTCTGGATAGGATTAGAAAATTCTTGGATTTCAAGGAGAGCTTAGGTGGGATCTAAAGCATGGGGTTGTTAGTTATCTATTTCAGTATTTGCTGCTCTTCTCTCTTATAAGTGTTCAGTTGCAGCTTGTACACTTTGAGCATGCTTGGGTTGTGCCCCCTTTTGTGTTATTCAATATAATCTTCAGGCATATTAGTAGCGCAATTTCTATTCAACACTTTTCACTTCAAACAACATTCAGTAATTTAAATAACATTTATCAAATTATTTCTCACTCGCCATTAGATTTATAAAGCACCCAAAATATGAATCTTTCTTCTTAAGCATGAGAAATTATCATCATTATAAACTCCATGTTTGGCTTGTGCTTACAAGCATAATGATAAAGGATGATGCTTCATGTCTTATCATGAAATATAATGATGTCATAAAATAGATGATTAATAAAATATTAGGAGCCCATTGCAAATGCTTAATGGAACTGAAAATTATTATGGAGCAAGTGCATATTTCACTCAAACTTTTATACAGTAATGGTAGCTTATAAATTCATAACTTTAGAAAGAAAGCTTAATTGTTGAGGGATGATGGATGGACCAAGGGGTAGGAGAAGATGGTTTGTTGTGGAGTCCAAATCTTTTGAGCTTTTGATTGATGACGTAGAAGGAAAGTTGAGAGGGTGCATTTGGGAGAGATGCAGAGGACTAACCTCCTGGATAAGATTTGGGGATGCAAGTCTTAGTAGTTTGTTGGATGGAGTTGAGACTTGTTGTAAAGGAAGTAGAAGCTGGCCCCTCGCCTGGGAGAAAGGGGGAAGGAAGTACAGGCTTTCACTCCTAATACTAGAAGAGATACAAGACCTCAAAATAACACTTTAGTATAACAAAGACGTCTTCGCATGGACCCATTCTGACATGCCCGGGATCCACCCATCCATAACTTCACATCGACTTAATATTATACCCTCATCACAATCTATTCGACAGAAAGTCTGACGCTTCCATCCGGATAAACAAAAGATTAGTCAAGCCAAAGTAGACAAGTTGCTGGCAGTTGGGTTTATCAGAGAAGTTGAGTATCCCGATTAGTTGGCAAACGTGGTCGAGGTCCCAAAAAAGGAAGGAAAATAGTGAGGTTGTGTCGATTACACTAACCTGAATGACGTTTACCCAAAAGATAGTTTTCATTTGCCCCGCATAGATTAAATAGTGGATTCCACTACCGCGTATGGAATGCTCTTCTTCTTAGATGCTTTTTTTGGGTACCGCCAAATTCCTATGTACCAACCAGATGAAGAAAATATTGCCTTCGTAACACCATATGGACTGTATTGCTACAAAGTCATGTCGTTTGGGCTCAAGAACGCCAAAGCCACTTACCAAAGGCTGATAATAAAGATCTTCAAACCACTAATTGGACATAGAGTAGAGGTATATATTGATGACATTGTAGTGAATAGTAGAACCAGGAGCGAGCATGCCTAGGGTTTAGAGAATCACTTAATGAGAAGATACAACATGAAGCTTAACCCAGCCAAATGTGCCTTTGGAGTCATCGTAAGCAAATGCTTGGGATTCATTGTTACACAAAGGGGAATAGAAGTCAATCGGGACCAAATCAAACCTGTCATGGAAACATCCGTCCCAAGTTGTAAAAAGGAACTACAACGCCTCACAGGTCGTCTGGTCGCGCTAGGGTGCTTCATAGCCCGATTTACAAACAAATTAAGGTTTTTCTTCCTCATATTAAAAGGAATTAACGTGACAGGATGGACGAGTGACTATGAGCTAGCATTTGAAGAGATTAAACGTTATCTCACACAACCACCCATTTTGAGGAGTCCTCAATTTGGTGAGCAATTGTACATGTATCTAGCAGTATATGATTGTGTTGTCAGTGTCGTTCTATTGCGCTGCGTGAAGGAAAAGGAGCAAAAACCCGTTTACTACAAAAGCAAAGCAATGGTTGATGCAGAAACTTGGTACTCAAAGATGGGGTAAACAACCTTGGCCTTAAGAAGTGCTATGCGAAAGCTCCGCCCTTATTTTCAAGCCCATCAAGTAATTGTACTCACAAATCAACCACTCAAAATCATTCTGCACAAACCGACCTATCAGGGAGAATACTAAGATGGGTCATTTAACTCAGTGAGTACAGGATTAAATATCAACCCAAATTGTCAATGAAAGGGCAGGTCATGGCTGACTTCATAGCTAAAACCTCTCAGAAACTTCAACAGTGTGCAGGCTCTCTCAAGAAAGGGTGGTGGATATTGCACGTCGATGGGGCCTCCCAGGTCTTGGGGTCCGAAATGGGTCTACTTTTACAATCACCAACTAGAAAGCAATTGGAACAGGCTATCCATTTTCAATTCCTAGTATCTAATAACAAAGCCGAGTACGAGGCAATCCTAGCCGAACTAAACCTTGCTCTCACTTTATCATCTTCCAAGCTCGAAATATGAAGTGATTCCCAACTAGTTGTTAGGCATATTCAAGGGAAATACGAAACGAAGGACGAACACATAGGTACCTTTCAAAGGTACGAGCTACCTTGGACAGATTAAACAAGTGGGCAATCGAGAGAATCTCTCACACAAAAAATGTACAAGTTGACGCCTTAGCTGGAATAGCTGCTACCCTCCCTATAAAGAAAACAATATTGTTGTCCGTCTACCTTCAAGTCGCATCATTAATAGCTACCACACCTATATGTAATACCAGTGAAACAGGCATTGGGTGGATGCATGAGATCGAGATGTACTTTCGGACAGGAGACTTGCTTGAAGAAAGTAAACAAGCTCACAAAGTCCGGATACAAGCTGCCCGCTTCACTCTGATCGGGGACAACCTCTACAGGTGGTTCTATGGAGGTCCATACCTCAAGTGCTTAAATGATACAGAAGCGCAATACGTATTGGCTGAGCTCCATGAAGGTGTGTGCGGCAACCACATAGGTGGGCACACTTTGGCGCATCGTGCTCACTCACAAGGATATTATTAGCCTACCATGAGACAAGAAGCCGAGAATTATGTCAAAATATGTGATCGATGCCAAAGGTATGCTCCCATTCCTCGCATGCCATCTGAAGTCCTCAATCCGGTCACAAGCCCTTGGCTATTTGCGTAATGGGGAATGGACATAGTTGGCCCTTGCCCGTCGTTGCCGCTTAGAAAAAATTCCTGCTTGTAGCCATCGATTACTTCAACAAATGGATAGAGGCAAAAGCTTATGCCAACATCAAAGACAAAGACGTTTCCAAGTTCGTTTGGAAGAACATCGTCTGTCGGTTTGGAATCCCACAAGTGATTGTAGCTAATAACATATCACAATTTGATAACATTGCCTTTAAAACCTTTTGTTCGGAGCTAAAGATAAAAAATATGTACTCCACTCCATGTTACCCTCAAAACAATGGGCAAGAAGAGGCAACAAACAAAACCCTACTCTCTGTGCTAAAGAAAAGACTCGAAAAAACCAAAGGAATATGGGTGGATGAATTACCTAGAGTCCTATGGGCTTATCAAATGACTCCCGGACGACCAACATGAACTACTCCCTTTGCTCTCACCTATGGGATGGATGTAGTTATCCCAACGGAGATAGGCATGCCCACAGGCCAGACGCCTGTCTAGGGCTAGAGAGACGAAATTCAAGAACTTAAAAGACGCCTAGATTAGGCGGACGAAGCAAGAGGGAATGCAGCTATCCGAATGGCATCCTATCAGCAAAAAGTTATTGCCTACTACAATCGGAAGACCCGACCATGTGCCTTTAGGGCTGAGACTTTAGTTCTCAGAAGGGTCTTCGAGAATACGGCCGAAAAAAGAGTCGAAAAACTCCAAGCAAACTGGGAAGGACCTTATGTTTCATCTAAGACTGAAAATTCGAGGGCTTACCACCTGCAAACACTAGACGGAACACCCCTGCTCCACCCGTGGATTGTATCTAACTTGAAGCAATATTATCAATATATTGAACGAAAAAAAAGAAGGTTCAGTAAAAAGACATAAGTAATATGAAATGAGTATGTATTGATAATTGAAAAGTGTCCTTACATCCGGACAAAGCAAGATGAAAGAAGGAAAAAGTGCAAAAATACAATCACTGCCCATCAGAGAGACCAACTGCATCTGGATCTTTGTCTCCTTGGGTGGGGCTGCTAACTATTGCATCATCTTCGTCAGAAAAATAATTGGGGATATCTTGAGTAATGACATTCTTCCTCATGCAGCACTGGTAGCCAAAGAAGAACATCTTGTTTATTTGTTTCTGGCAATCTTCCTCCAGTTCCTTCTTTTCAGTAGTGAACCCAACCCGGAGTTCCTCCAGCTCTTTCTTCTAAGCCTCGAAAACCGCCCAAAGTTTCCCCAACTCTTTCAATTGGTCCTTCTTATATTCAACATCCTTGCACTTGGCCTCTACAATCTCCTTTTACTCTCTCATCCGGCGAGCCTTGGCCTCCGCCACCTTCCTTTATTTTTTTTTCTCCTTCAGCACTCTTTCCCCCGTCTATGATGGCTTTCTGAGCTGCAGCCAGCTCGGTCTCTGCCCGCTCAAGCTGGGTGCGAAGCTCTTTATCATCATCTAACTGCTATGTAAGAAATGTCATCATGCTCTCTGTGACCTCCAGCCATTTGTAGAGCGATCTTCGCTGCCGCATCAAGTTGCGGATAGCAGCCACCCCCTGAAACAATATTGAACCGGGTGTCAGATGTCGGACATTAAGTAAACTTGGACAAAAAGGAAGCAAACCTTACCACTTTCGTCGTTTTCTCGACAATGTACTACTGCATCGGATTAATACATTGAAGTACAAACTCCGGAGTGTCGTGGGAGAGGCGAGGCATGACAGTTATGGGAGGGTCGCCAGGTAGGTTAACAAAATGATGACGGAGCGGAAAGAGAGCATCTATGCTTGGCACAGGGGGCTCGGGCGTAGTAAAACAAGGAACTTTCCTTAGTAACGTTTTTATTTCATCCTAGCTAGGAGAACTGATTGAGGTGTCTTTTTCATTAATATCGCCACCCAAAGTATGGCCTACAGGGATCCCATCTTTCGTCGGGCAAGCATTCTTCTCAGCAAAAGAACTCACAACCAGTTCTTGCTTGGACCTGACGGTATCAGAAGGGGCACCTACGTAGTATGAGCATCCGAGACCAGCTCCTCATGAGAAACCTCTAGGCGAGTCCTCTTAACAAGTGGAGGTGCAGCTGGAAGTGATTCAGAGAGGCCCTTATGTTGTCTCTCCTTGAAACTGACCCTTAGGTTCATAGCCATCTTTTTTTTTTTGGTCTGGTTCAAGAATGATGCAAGGCACCACTGGCTCAACCTCCTGGTTTAAATGGGCTTCTATGGAAAGTGAGTCGATGGAGACCTGATTGGTACCAACCTTGGAGAAAGACGTAGGAGAGGAGGCAAAAGAAGAAATGTTCAATGCCTCATCGACAGATCAAGAGACAAACATTCCCTTAGTTTGAGATAGGGCAGTAGAGCTAGTGGTTGGGTGACTCCCGCCCGGAGCTTGTCTCAACGTGCCCTCCTAGCGTTTCTTTTCTCTATGTTCAAGTCGGTCTTATCGAGACTTAGCATTTTTTGCCTGCGCTTCTTCGTAGAAAGGGAGGTCCCTCAATGTGTGATGTTCATCGAGCTCCAAAACTCTAGGCAAAAGACTGGGGAGAATGGAAAGAATGAAAGATTGCGTCTCCTGGACCACTGCCAGCAAGTTTCGATCAGTCAACAGGGTCTGATGGTGCCGCTCACTGGAAGAAATGACAAATAGCTTATTCAGCCAATCAAAAGAGACCTTCTCCACACATTCTACCAACCAGTCCCTTTTCTTCTTTCCTATAATGCATCAAGGAGTATACGTCAGTAGCAATCTCATAATTAAAACTAAGAGGATAAGAGCTCTATGATCTACTCTACCCGGAATTGCCAACGAATGACGTGGCTCGAATTCTTGACTCGGATACTCATATGAGCCAGCCCAAGGACCCGAGACAACAACGTGTCCCTTTGTCGTGCCCTTCGTAGAATCAGGAAGTCCGGTCACCAACTGAATGGACGGAATAAGAGCGGACAAGCTGAAAATCCATTTCCTACTCATCTTAACAGTATAAACAAACATGACCTCTAGCAAAGAAAGATCCAAATGGAATAACATATCTAAAATACTCCAGGCCATTAGATTCATAACCACGTTTGGATGAAGGAAGGTTGGGGAAATCTTTGTAAAGTGAAGAAACTATTTAAAGAGTAATGGAAGATGAAAGTGGAGCCTGACATTGAATTGATCCTTACTAAAAACAGTGGCATTGAAAGACTCATTTTTAGTTGACACAGGGCCACCATCCATTAAGCGAAAAGCAACCCCATGCGGAATGCAGAAACCCTCCCTAAACTCCTAATCAGTAGAAGTTCGGTGGGCTTTTTCGTGTTCGTGCGTCTGACGCCTTTTCTTGAACGGACACCTTTTTTGCCCTTACTAGTCGCACTGGTGGAAGTCACACCCTCTCGTGCTAACATACTAAAGCAACTGGCAAAGTAAGACCTACACGACACAACAACCGGTTATTAGAAAGCAATCACCTGACCCTTTTGCTAATAGAAAGCACCTCAGATGTGCAGTGGTTAGCCAACACAGGCCTAAAGCTCATACTTGGGTAGAGCCCTTAGCTCAGCATACAGGGCAAACCCCAACCAAGGGTCTCCCCCTTAACCATACCCCACAGGGGTCTTGAACCAAACAAAAGTCAAACCATTGAGAACAAACGCCACTGGACCTATCGTCGACGGTGGTCTCTCTTCCCTAGGAAAGTACCAGAATAACCCTACATTCTACACGCTGCAACGTCCATATTGTGTCCCACAAAACCACAAACTCAAAATAATCTCCAATGGCAACTAAATAGGCGGTGAAAGTAAAAAGCCAATATGAGGAAATAAAGGCTTACCATAACTCAGAAGGAACACTGTTGGAAGAAACTAAGCCCTCCTAGGCCAAAACTAGGAGGAATAGCGGGGTCACCAACAAGATAAGCGGCCACCAGAGTCGTAGTGAGGCAAAATATAGGAACCGTCGGGAAGGCGAATGGTACAATGATAGGAAAACAGTAATGGGAGTTGTAGGATGCGAAGAATATAAAGGATAATGGCAAGAGAAAAGAAAACTTTGGAGGCAAAAAATGTCCAAATGAATCCCAAAAGGTCTGGGGTCCCCTATTTATAGGAGACCAAAACCATAGGGCTCCTAAAAGACAGCCGTCAGGAAACACACCCCGAAGCGACATGCCGCTTGACAAAATGCATCGGTGGAAGTAACCCCTTTTTTAAAAATTGACATGTGTCTCACCCACATTGGGGGACTCCAATAGACAATTTCAGCCCATCCACCTTTGCATGGACACAAGTGCACATGCTGAAAGGGGCATTGTGGGGGCTTTCTTCCACGTGTCTTCCCATGTGTACCTTTACATGCCTGTCCACATGGCATCATCCCAGCTGGACCACGTGTCACTCCTCCTATCTCTGACCGGACAACCTTTGAGGTACCTGGACATTTTCCACCTGGATCTATTAGGCCACTGAGTGGACCGCATCTCCCTGATAGCCTCAAATCCTCTCTGATATGTGAGACCATGGCTAGTTGACACCAAAATGACTTATGGGATTCTTCCCATCCTCACATCTACATCAGTAGACTGGCATGTACAGTCCCATACTTTCAACAAGATTGAATGGACGACAAGTTGTGTCATGATGTGCCGTCTGAAATAGCCCTCAGCTGCCTTGCAGTTGTAATGATTGCCTTGTCACTACTGCGTAATCATCACTACAAGGGCCAACTCAACACTACTGTGTCTTCCTCCCCATGAGCATTATAAAAACCCTACTAAAACATAACAAAGGGGGGCAACACTATGAGTTCTCTCACTTACTTTCTCTCTCTCTCTCTCTCTTAGGGTTTCTATTCATTCCCAAAGTATGACTTGGGCTTCAGAGGGTGTGTCCGGACAACCTGTTCGGACATTTTGTGTAGGAAAACAAAAAGCCCAAATTCCAGCATAGGAACAGGAGTTTTCACTGCCACTTCTAATGGAGGAATCCATCCTCAGTTGACCTGGTATCAACAATATGCATTGTATTCTATTATTATAAATTTTAGTTACTTTATCTCATAGTCAAAAGCTATCTAAATCATATTTCATATAATCAAGCAAAAAACTTGTAATTGTAGAATTTTAATTATTTAACAATCAGAAGTTATATAAAAAAAATTTCATAACTAGAAGTTATTTGGAAAAAAATTTCATAACCAAAAGTTGTGAAAAATATATACAATCTTCAGAACTAAAAGTTATAGAATAAATTACAAAATTACAAATACATAATCTGAAGTTATGCATATGATCCCTAATTACTTTTTAATTATATTATATAACTGAAAGTTATACCAAACAACATTATATAGCCAGAAGCTATATAATGAATAATTCATGACCTGAAACTATGTATAAATCTACATAATGAATAGTTCATAGCCTAAAGGTATGTACAAATTTGCATTTTTTTCTAACAAAATAATCATAGCCTGAATTATGAAAAATATTAGCTTTTAATTTTTATTTCGTATTCACACATTTTTTATAACCAGGAATTATGGAAACAATTTTTATTAACAATTGTTTCATAGCCAAAAGCTATGCACACAATTTCTAATTTTCTTGTACAACCAGAAGTTATACAAAACAAAATTGTCAATTAACAACTATGTAGCTAGAAGATACATAAACAATTTTTATTTTGTTGTATAACTGGAAGTTATATCATAACATAATTGTCAATTGTATAATGTTATTATAACATTACTCAAATTTAATTATTCATAACCTAAAGTTATAAAGAAAAAGTTAGCAAATTAATAATCGTTAAAACTCATATAGTCATAAGCTATATTAAAATATTTTATTATAAACTTATATTACATAGCAAGAAGCTACATAATTATTATTATTTATAACCCAAAGTTATGCAAATGAGAAAATTAATATTCTTTGTACTAATAAAAAGTTATGTCAAAGTTGTTAATATGTACTTTCTTATAGCTAAAAGCTATAGAGAACAAAATTGTTAACTAAGATTTTTGTACAACTTTATGAAATTCATGTAACTAAAAGTTTTAATAAAATATATTATTGTATGAAGTTATGATAACAAGCATATAGATAATATTTACATATTATCAAAAGATCAATATTTTGTATATCAAGTTATACAAATAGATAAGTGCTTGATAATTTTTTTTATGAACTCCTATTAGTAGAAGTTATACCATCATTAGTAGAAATATTTACATATAGATTAAGATTTTTGGATTACATGAAAGTATGATATTTATACTTAATATTCTTGTGTTAGAGGTGATACATTGAAATATTTTTTTTATTCTAGTTGTTTAATACACAATAATCTTTTGATATGATATAATAATTGGGATTAATCTTAATCTTTATTTTCTAATATTTAATGTAAAATATGTTTTTGATATAGAAACTTGAAAATTCTAGATGAATTTTTTTTATTCGGTTGTATATGATTTCAAATTTTAATATTCTAAAAAACATGCATAAGAATTCCTCTCATTTCAAACAGGTTTGGATTTACTTGTTGAGAATTTAATATTGAAATTATATATTGAAAGTTTTGATAACATATTTTGTTTTGGATACATATGAAATATATGGCTTGGTCATATGATTAATAATTTGATTTTATATATCAATTTTCTTTAAGGCATGTTTTTGTGATTGAAAAATTTTGAATTATATAAACTGTGAAACCAAGGTTTGGTTAATCTCGGTTTTGATGATAACAAAATAGGGTTTAGAACTAATGATTATATTTCAAGTGTGATTAGGCAAGATGATTTCCAAAGTGGCAATCACAAAGACAAATCAAGCCAAGGAGAAATCATGAAAAAGAAGACCACCCCAAAGAGAAGTGTTTCTCAAGACTCAAGCTTCATAAGATCTCTTTGTAAGATTGTTGGTGCACTAGGATTTTCATACATTACTTTCTTTACTTATGCACCAAAATCATTCAAGAGTTATTTTGTTTTAAATATTTTAAAAATTGGATGATTTCATGTTTTCAATTAAAATCTTGTGTCAAATGTTTTTCAAACTTGTTTTAAAAGGTTTTAAGTTGAAAAAGTTGGTTGTTGAGCCAAAAAAGACTCAACTGGTTGAACTGGATAAGGAACCGATCGACCACCAACTCAACCAGTCTATGAGCAAGTCGATCCCTAGTTCAACCGATCAAATGTGTGAACAGTAACCGGTCGACCGCCAACTCAATCGGTCAAAGGGTGCAAAAAACCTACTTTCTCTTCTAGAATGGTTGTTCAACCGGATGAGGAACCGGTCGACCCCCACTTCAATCGGTCGAGATCCGGTCGATGTCCAACGGTCACCTGCCAAGCATTAAATGCTATCAATCGGTCGACCCTCTAGCTTGACCGATCGAACCCCCAAAGGCTAGTTTGGTTTTTTCTTCTATAAAAAGGTTTCAAATCTTCATTGTTTAAAAGTTCAACCTTCTCAAACCTTTCTTGAATATATTTGAGCGTTGAAAGAGTGTTTTGAGTGTGCGATTGTTCTAAAACTTGCATATCATTAGTGCAACTTTCAATCCTAGTTTTCTTGTATCATTTGAGCTTAAATTTTTTGTACTAAGATTTTGTGAGATCATTTATTTATAAATCTTTGAGAGGGAGTTTCTCAAGTGTGGGGTATCACTTAAGGGGTTGTTCAAGAGTGGGGTATCTCTTGAGAAGTGTAAAGGGTGCTTAAAGCCAAAAGTCCAAGATGGTGAATTGGAACCATAATCCAATTGTATTGCTTGAAGGCTTGGTTTGGAAGCCTTGAATTAGTGGAACCTCAAGCTTGGGATTGAAGCTAGAGAAGAGTGGATGTAGGCCAAGTTGTGTCGAACCACTATAAAATCTTGTGTTTGCATTCTCTCTTCCCTACTCTTTTACTTTATATGCAATTGTCTTTATATCGTTTTATTATATACTAGCATATATTTGTCTCTTACATTCACATAGTTTAAATTTTCAAAAATAGACCATCATCCTATTCACCCCCCCTCCCCCACCCCCATAGGTTGGATTAGCCTAATTTTTCTAACATAAACTAATATATATTATTGCATGTTGCCACATATGGTATTTTTATTAATGTAATAATTTCATTATTCAAGAATAAGTTTGAAATTACAATAGGTTCAACTATTATTTTTAATATATTATGTTATATCTTTACATATACATTTAGATAGATTTGTAATGTTTCAATTAAAGTTTTAAGACATGAAAAAATTGTTAGATGCTTTACATCATGATATATTCTCTTGAAATTTTGATTTATGAATTAATTTTTGCACATTGATTATATCACAATAATATTTGGATAAAAAAATATTGATCTATCATTGCAATTAGTTCAATTATTGAAATACTTTTTTGTTATTTTATACATGAATTGCTCCATACTTAGAAATCAAATGTGTGAGATATTTAAGAAATATATATATATATATATATATATATATATATATATTTGTGATGTTATATATGTTCTTGTTGCTTTTACACAACTTATTAAGTTGGTCATCATCAATTAGTAGTATTTTTTTAGTTGATTTTAACTCTCTCTGTGATAATATTTTTTCAAATTTATAAGGGCAAGATCTCTATGCCATGTTTTATGACTTGTTATTTTAATGAAACTCTTGTCTCATTAATTACAAAACATTAATGACAAACAATGTTGATACTATATCAGGTAATAAAAACCTGATTAAAGGCTCCGAAAGAACTTATACTACGTCACTAGTAGTATTTTATTCCATGTGAATGACACTTTATACTATGCTAGATCCAGAAGAATTTTGTAAAACCAACTTGGTCCCTCAGAGTAAACGATGATGCATTAATTCATTGTAAAATCGTATGAGCGTACATTAAAAAAACCAAAAGTTTTTATCTACTGATTAGTCTACTTAATTATACACATGAAAGGTAGAAAGACACATTATGCAGATTATCATTTTAATGAGACAATTTTCCCATAGTTAGGGAGAGAAGGGCCAATTCCAAAAGAACGATGTGAAATTATTTGGAAAACATTGACTTTGACTCATCTTGATCCTCATACTAATCAATGTGAATTGGAAATTCAAAAGATTATTCATTTGCAAGGACTTGCAAATCAACTACCAAATGTTTTCCTTAATGTAAAGAAAGTAACAAAATGATTTTCACTAACCAAGAATATTCTAGTAAAAATTGATGTCCTTGAAAGACGATTAAATAATGAGTTGATGTCCCTGAAAGACAATTAAATAACGAGTCTAAGACACACATGAAGCATGGTAAACCATGAAGAGGCAAACACATTCCCTCGAAGAGGAAAACACAAGGAAAGATATATGAAAATATGGCACTCTTGAAGATGTTGCATCTAAAATGAGTTATTAAAATGATCGATCAATCTCAAACAACCCCTGAAGAGGCATAGTTTAAACAAGTAACCCTATGAGAGGCATATATTATACAATTAGCTCCTGAAAAGGTACAAATACCTAATAATAATGAGATCTCAATTATCTACTTGCATATGAAGAAAAATGGGATCAAAATATTCTTGTCATTGACAATATATTTTCTTTCCAAGTAGTCATTGACATTATAAGAAATTATGAGGATCCTAAACCAAAAACTATGGATGATTCGACAACACAGAAAAGATTGGCCAAAATGGAAAGAATATATCCTGAAAAAATTAGACTCATTAGAAAAATGAGAAGTATTTGGATTTGTAGTCCATACACTTGAAGTTTTCAAGCTTGTTGGATATAAATGAGTATTTATAAGAAATTGAAATGAGAAAAATTAAATCACGAGATATAAAGTATGACTCATAGCTCAAAGTTTCTCATAAAGACCTAGTATTGACTATGAGGAAACCAATATTCTCTTATGATGGATGCAATCATATTTAGATATCTAATTTGTTTAGCAGTGTTAGAAGGACTGGATATGCGTTTCAAGGATGTCATTATTGCATATTTATATGGATATTTAAATAATGACATATATGTGAAAATCTCTTAAAGATTTCAAATGCCTGAAACAACTAATTCAAAACATTGTAGCATATACTTAATTAAGCTACAAAGATCTTTGTATCGATTAAGCAATCCAAAGGCATATGACATAATCACCTCATTGAATGTTTCAAACGAGAAGTATATGTGTATTACCTTATTTGCCTATGCATATTCATTATGTGAAATATTTGCAATTGTTATAGTATATGTGGAATATTTGAATTTTGTTTGAACTCCTAAAAAGCTTACAAGAATAGTTGACTATTTGAAATGTAAATTTAAAATGAAAGATCCCGGAAAACAAAATTTTTGTCTCGGCCTACAAACCGAGTACTTTTCAAATTAAATATTAGTTTATTAGTCAACATATACAAAAAAAAAAAAAAAAAAAAGTCTTGAAGCACTTTTATATAGGTAAATTACATTCATTAAGTTCTCTTATGATAGTTCATTCACTTGAAGTGAAAAATGATCCTTCTATCTTAAAAAAGATAATTAATAACTATTTGGTCCAGAAGTAACATATTTCAATGTTATCAATGCATTGATGTCTCTTGCAAATTATACACGACTAGCTATTGCATTCTTTGTTAACTTACTTGTGAGATATAGTTTTGTACCAACTCAAAGACATTGGAATAGAGTCAATCATGTATTATGATAACATGGATCTATGTTATTTGAAAGGATCGTAACTTTAATTATTTGAATATGTAGATGTTGACTATCTTTCAAACCCCCACAAGATCTCAAATGCATGTATTTACTTATGGTGGTACGACAATATCATGGAGATCAGTCAAGTAAGCAATGGAAACATGTGGACCACCCTCTATCAGAGGTAATGTTACTAAGTTATACGAAGATAGCATTGCATGCATTGCATAGATTAAAAAATGATGCATTAAGGGTGATAGAATCAAACATATATTGCCCAAGTCTTTTACATTCATCAACCCCATAAAAGTGATGAATTTTTTTTTCCAGGAGTAAGATCAAGTGACAATTTAGTAGATTTATTAACAAAGACATTGCCAACTACAATACTCAAGAAACTAATTGGAATACGTCAACTCAAAGATCTTCATGCTAAACTATAAGAGAAAGTATAATCATGTCAACGTAAAGGGAAACTAATTGATAAAATCACTATGTTGTATTATTTTTCCCTTCATCCAGGTTTTGTTTTACTAGGATTTAGTAGTAAGGTTTTTAACGAGGCAATTATAGTAGTCCAAAATAATATTGTATTTTTTTCCCTTCACTAAGGTTTTTCCCATAGGGTTTTTCATAGTAAGGTTTTAATGAGACATATTCTTATGATCATCCAAGGAGAGTGTCATAAAATATGAGATTCTGTAACATTATGATAACTTATGAATGATCATCCATAATAATGTATATCTTTTTATGACTCCCTATAAAAAGGGGGACTTCTAATGAAAATTCATTTAGTTTTTTTATTTATTATGCTTTTCTTTGAGGATTTCAGTTTATTCTCTATCTTCTTTCTTTTTCTCATTATTTTATTTTACAACAAAAAATACAATTTAAAAAAAAATGAAAATGCATATATTTAGGGTTATTTGATAAAAGGGTTATGAAAACCCAATTTTTGAAATCTAACCCTTCATCATTTTTTTAGCCTCGTTTTGATAAAAATGTTCTTATTGTTTTCTTATAAAAGTAATTTTTAAAAAAAAAAACATTTTATAAATACTTAAAATAATCAAAGGCATTTATGTCAAAAATATATTACTCTTCAAACAAAACCATGGGAGGGGAAGAATTCACAAATATGATATTATTTCATCCCCTTTAACCAAGTCTTTCTTACAAAGATAAATGAATTTGTGATGTAAATGAAAATGGTGTTTTTGGCATAAGAACGAGTTACACTTTTAATTGTTCGACTTCATGTGACAGGCGAAGTGAAAAGTGAAGGTTAAATTCATTAAATATTAAAAATAAATAAAAACTTGAAAAATAGTGTTTGGTTTCGCAATATTTTCAAAAACAATTTTTAAAAAAAAATAATTTTTGTAAATAATTCCTCAAAATAATTTTCAATTTTATTTGAAAATTCAAATATGAACAAAGAAAAATCTTTTAGCTTCTAAACATATGCATGACTTTCCCAAATTTTTTGCTATAATTTATAAAACCTATGGTCATCAACACAACAACACAACACCAATCTGTCATTCTATCCCCACAGTGCTACTATCTTTTTGTTTCTTTTGCATGCTTGACTCTTGATGTTCTTCCAAGTTGGCCACTGAAAGCTGTACTCAGTTTAGTCATAAAGTCTCTCTGCCCACTGCAAGTATACAACTTTTTTGTTGGCACTGCAAAATAATTAAGGAAAAAGGCTCCTAATTATTGGACCTAAATAATGCCCATACTTCCCACAATACCCCTACCTTTTGGAATTATATGC
The DNA here is from genome assembly GCF_030704535.1 of Vitis vinifera. Classification (NCBI taxonomy): domain Eukaryota; kingdom Viridiplantae; phylum Streptophyta; class Magnoliopsida; order Vitales; family Vitaceae; genus Vitis; species Vitis vinifera. The sequence goes on along the minus strand of NC_081815.1, from coordinate 9,873,954 downwards.
TACAAAATATGGGCAAAAGTGTAAAAAGAAACATAAAAAGTGCAATAAATAAAAAAGCAATGCGTATATAATTGTTGCACGTTGATATCCTTGGTGATTCCCTCCTAACAATAATATAAGGTAGGCAGATGAAGATTTTGAAAGTGGGAGTAAGGGACCCATGTTGTGGAAAATAATGTACTTACACCCACTTGGGTGGAGTTCATTGCATTCAAATTGTGGTTTTATTCAGTGGCATGCCTCCTTATTGTTTTAGGGATTCCCCCATTTGTATATTTGGGTAGGGCATATGCCCTTAAATTTAGGCTCAAATAAACAAGTGTTGTTTGCCCACATTGTTGGGCTGCGGATTCCTCCAAATTGATAATGTTGTTTATAGTGGATGGCCGCTTTGAGCAAATTTTTTATATGCTCCATTCTTATCCTATACTTAGGCCATCGGCGCATTGGATTTGGTTTGAAGGCCCGGAAATTGCCTTAAAGGTCAAACAAAACGAAGCGGGAATAGTAGGTTTATATGAAATCCACATGAAGGAAGGTCTCATCCCATCCGAATCTATCTAGGAAAGATTCTGGTTCAATCGCTAAACTAGTATTATCGTAGTTTATCGCTTTTATCGATAGAATCGCTTAGGGGACGTGTGGTTCTCAAAAAATTTGAGCGAAAAAATAAATTTAAATTTAATAAATTATTTTTATATAATTCTTTAAACTCATTTTATTTATTTTCCTTTATTATAACAAAATTAAATAATTTAAAAGTACATATATTTTTAATTAATTTTAATTATATTTTATTTTGTACTGTAGAATTATTTTCTATTGTAGAACCAAACATGAGAAAATTATTTTTTATATTTTTTATTTTCTTAATATTTTAACCAAATATGACCTTATTATTTGAATACTAAAAAATATTTTGTTAGTATTTTTTATAATGGATATATAACAAAAATGTGATTTTAGGAAAAATCATTAAAGCGATTCTCCATATTTTTAAAAACAATTTTCATAATCATTCCAAAGTCAATTATAATCACTTTAAGTGATTCTTATAAAAAATTTAAAAAAAATTAAAATTCAGAGTGTGTTTAGCGACGATTATAGGAAAAGGAAGTAAAGGGTGATGCTTTTCTTCCAAACAAATCTTTCAAAAAGAATCCTATAAATAATTAATGAGATCTCTTGTCTAAAGCGAAATGAAGATTTATTTTCTAAACCAAAAATTATGGATTGTTGAGAAAATATTCTTAAAATCAGTTTTTTTTTGTTCTTAGAAGTTAAAACCATAAAATTGTTTTTTATTTTCTACACTTAAAAAAAAACAATTTTGTTAATAACTTGTTTTGAAAATAAAGTATTTTCAAATGACATCTTTTAATTGATTTTCATTGTTTTCATTTTTTTTTTTGGAACAGTTTTTAAATAAATTGTAAAATAAAATATTATAAATAAAAATATTTTGAAAAAAAAATTATAAACACAAAAAGCAAGTTGAAAATATTTTAAGATATTAACTGGGTTTTTTATTCTAGAAAACATAAATGAATTTTCCAAACAAACCCTCCAATATTTTTGAAATGTTTTATTACACATAACTCAAGGTAAAATCAAGTAGTTTTTTCCTAAAATGAAGCCCATTTGTGCAAAGCTTTTTTATAATTATCATCTAAAAATTCTTTTTGTACTATAAAGTTCTAACTAAGATTATTTTATTTAAAAATCAAATATCTCAAAATTTTATAAAAGAGTAAGCGTAAGCTCAAAGAGTCTTTCTCTACCAAAGAGAGTAGAGAAGGGGGAAGCAACTCAACGTAAAAGTAGTCTCCAAGACAAAGCCAAATCTAAAAGATCTGTCGACTACAAGAAGCAAAGCTTAAATAAAAGGCTAATTTCATTGAAATTCCTAGGGTTTAGTGTAAATACACTAAACCACCCCAGGTTTTAAATTTCTTTAGTTAACACCCCTATAAATGAATTTCATATATAAATTTTATTTTTTAAATGATAAAATTTAATTGCTAAAGAATTCTTAAACAATCCTATCTAAAATACTTTTACTTAAAGTCTTTCTAAAAAAATAAATTTAATAAACAGAAGAAATTTACAAGGGTGTGAATTAATGAAATTTGAAATTTATGGTGGCTTAATGTATTTATGCTAAATTTGAGGGGTCTCAATGAAATTAACCCTATATTAAATGAAATACCTAATGTGTCCAACTCTCTCTTTTGGGCTTGTTGGGGTTTGGCAAAGTACCAGTCTCTGTCAACTTAAGCCTTTCACTTAATTTAGCCCAATTGGTAGTTAGGGAAAATATATCACTAAAAATTTAGTCATAAGAATTAAATTACATTTGTCCATCTACTTAAAGTTGTACTTATTTACCAACAACATCAATATTTTATCTCAATTGTGAACACTAAAATAATCATCGAAACTTATCCATTGGTGTCCATGGAAACTAATTAATTAGTATCCAATGAGCATGGGTAAAACCTTTTAATTACCATTATTTAAGTGACTTATTTCCGAATTTAGGAGCACTATTATTGCACTCCAATATGATGCTTCTAAGTGAACTCATGACCGTTGATTCTAATACCAATTTTTATATTGAGCTTTGACCATTCACTAATTGATGTCTAATAAGGATGAACTAAATTTTTTTATTACATTCAACTATCATTATTTAGATAACCCATCCTTGGGCTTAAGGAAGACATTATTGTATACCAATATTTAATACTTATAATAATTTAAAAAATCATTTATGTTTTTTATCTTTGAAAATAATAAAAGTAGACCTAAAATTAAAATCAAGAATCAATTATTTTAGGTTACATCTAGATATATATTTGTTTTTAAACTTAATGTCGAATGTAATTTGTTTTAAAAATTTTGATGATTTATTTTTAATTTTTTTTTAAAAAAAAATTGGACCAATTAAAAAAAAACAAAGTATGTAACTTTTTACTAAATACTAAAAATAACTTTTTGAAACAACCAAAATACAATTCCAGCATAACCCTTACTTTATTAATACTTTATATTTAATAGAAATAAAAATAATTAAAAAACAAACAACTTAATACTTAATATTATTAAATTATATTTCGAGTTAAGTTAAATTAGATTTTATTTAGATTTAAGTAAATAAACAAACAAACAACCCCTAAGTATCACAAAATCCAGTTTAGGGTAAATAATTGGGTGAAGTATATAAATATTAGATCAAGAGCTAAATTTTAAATATTTTACTAATGGCAATGAGGAGTCACATTTATTGTGTGCCTTGGCTTGAGTTGATTCACATTAACTCAAGCACAACCCAAAGTTTGAGAATCGCAGGCCAGAGCGTGTTCTATGATCAATTTGATTCACCTCATTCGCAAATTTAAGGTTCTATATGTTTAAATTGTTTTTTTTTTTTAATTCTAAAAAATATAAATTAGGTTTAAAAAACATATTTTTTATTTTTAATAGAGTGCAACTTGAACGAGATTTACCTGAGATTGGGTAATTATTTTTAATATTTAAGTGAGATTTGAATTAAGTTTTTTTAATTCAAACTTAGTGGAAAGTAAATTTATGTCAATGTTTGAACCATCCAACCTAATATTTTATAATATTTATGACGTATATATCTATATAATAATATTTTAAAAAAAAATAGAAATATCAAACTATGATTATCTCATATATTTTTTTATTATTCATTTTTAAATAATTCTTTCAAAATCCCAATTTTTAAATTTAATTTTCGAGACTTCAATTTCAAATTAATTTTCAAAACTCTATTTTCTTTCAAATAGTTTTAATTCCACTCTATTTTTCAAATATTTTAAATTCATAAATTTTCTTTCATTTTCAAATAATCTTTTGTTTTCCATGATTTTTTTAAATAAGCATGAACATGCAATTTTCATAATTCCAAAACAACAGAATTTGTGGAATTAATTCATGCAAAATCATTTGGGCTTTGGCGGAGGCCCTACATATGAGTTTTCTCTTTTGATTGTCGATTGTTATGCTTAATGAATATTGTTTGATCTTTATCTTGCTCTTTGATATGCATGTGATAATTTTATATTTGAGCTAACCCCATTTCCATGATAATGCACTATTACTTGCTGCTAAGGTACGATCTCATTCCCACTTAGTATATTCTTATATATAATTTATTTTATTATTCGATCATTTTATTAGTATCCATTGATTTCTTTATCAATTGTCACACTTGCCTCACCTTATTTAGTAGAGACCCGTTTTTTGGGGCTTAGAGGGGTGTTACGGCTCACCACCGTACCTTTCCAATGGGTAACCTGACCACCGAATCCAAACTTGGTTTTTCACAGACCTATTTTTCCTTTAGGAGTCATACTTAGAGTTTTTCTTTCTTATTTTGTTTTTCCCTTTAAAAAATAAAACAAAAATAAGTGGCGACTCCAAGTCTTTTCAAAAAATCATATTTTCACCAAATCAATTAAAAAGCGAGTTGCGCCATCGAGTGGGAACACATCAAGCAAAATGCAGGGTCCACATGTTTAAAAATGTATATACTTCTAGCTAAATTTAATTATACTTTATTTTCCTTTTTATTTTACATAGTAAAACCAAATATGACAAAAAAAATAGATTTTTTTTTCTTAATACTTATTTGAAACCAAATAACCTTAGTAGTTTACCAAAACCAAACATAGTGTTAGTACTTTTTTTTTCTTCACCATTTTCATGGTATTCAAAATTTCAAACATAAAAAATCAATTTCTTATTATTTTCCTTTTTTTTTTTTTAATACTTCCCCAAAACCAATATAGTTAATATCTATTCAATAAAGTTATGTTATGTTTGATTCTTGAAATTTTTGAAGGAAAGAAATAAAAAAAAATAGAAAATAAATGAAAATAAATTTAAAATTAATAAATCAATTTTATGTGTTTTTTTAAATTCATTTTAATTCTTTCAATATAAAAGATCAACTAATTTGAAAATACGTAATTTTTAAATAATTTTAATTATATTTAATTTTTTTATATTTTTCATGATAAATCACACTTAGAAAATTATTTTCCTTATTTTGCTCCCGTACCAAACCTAGTATAAGAAAAACATCGATTTATTATCCTAAACTATTGTATTTTAGCTGCTAAACGGTAAACCTCATAGTCATATGATGGGCTTTGGAAGAGAAAAGGGAGCGACAGAAAGCCCAAGATGAAGCCCAGTTGGATAAGCGTAAAAACTAAAAACTAAAAGGGCATGGCAGTTGGAAGGTCAGAAGTTGACTCACCCAATCTCACTCTCGTTCTCACTCCCGTTCTCTCTCCCACTGTAACCTCCGACAATGGGAAGCTCCAATCACGGTACAATCTCTCTCTTTCTCTGCTTTCTGTTTGGTTACTGGGAAACTGCGGGAAAAATTAATTCAGAACTTGCAATGTTACAGCATCTTGGGTTTTTAATTCTTGAACAACATGCCATCCTTTCCCGCGATTTCTCACCCACCAAAGTGGGCTTAATGTTTCAGATCTTCCAACCAAAGCCCTAATTCCGTCTTCTTTCTCTCACAGGAACTACTGTGGACTCTTTCCTTTCCAACCAATCCGCTAAGGTCTTCGTCGCTGGTCACCGTGGTCTTGTCGGCTCCGCCATCGTCCGCAAGCTCCAGCAGCTTGGATTCACCAATCTCCTCCTCCGAACCCACGCCGAGCTCGATCTCACCCGCCAAACTGATGTCGATGCCTTCTTTGCTGCTGAAAAGCCCCAATTCGTGATCCTCGCCGCTGCCAAGGTCGGTGGCATCCACGCCAACAAAACCTATCCCGCAGATTTCATCGCCATCAACCTCCAAATCCAGACCAATGTGATCGATTCATCCTATCGCCACGGCGTAAAGAAGCTACTGTTCTTGGGTTCCTCTTGCATTTACCCTAAGTTTGCTCCGCAACCAATCACCGAAGAAGCATTGCTCACGGGTCCATTGGAGCCCACCAACGAATGGTACGCTGTGGCGAAGATCGCCGGGATCAAGATGTGCCAGGGCTATCGATTGCAACACGGTTTTGATGCGATCTCTGGCATGCCCACAAATTTGTACGGCCCGTATGACAATTTTCACCCCGAGAATTCGCATGTGTTACCGGCATTGATTAGGCGGTTTCATGAGGCAAAGGTATCAGGTGCGAAGGAGGTGGTGGTTTGGGGCACCGGATCACCCTTGAGGGAGTTCTTGCACGTAGATGATTTGGCAGATGGAGTGGTGTTTTTGATGGACAAGTACAGTGGGTTGGTGCATGTGAATGTGGGGAGTGGAAAGGAGGTGACGATCAAGGAGTTGGCTGAATTGGTGAAGGAAGTGGTTGGGTTTGAGGGTGAGCTTGTTTGGGATACATCAAAGCCCGATGGGACACCGAGGAAGCTCATGGACAGCTCGAAGCTAGCAGAATTGGGATGGGTCCCAAAGATAGCACTGAAGGAAGGGCTTGTTGATACCTATAAGTGGTACTTGGAGAATGTCAAGCAATGATGCAGGTGATTATGTCTTCTTCAATGGGCTATCAATCCTTGTTTTATGATCTCATAATTTTTATTACTTTTAAATCATGTCCAGGTCAATCCACATTTATTATGTATCCACCATGTGAAATTTATTATCAGCAATGCTTTGTTGTTTGGTCGTCATTTTCTGAAGTGATTCAGCAGTTGTTGAGGAAGTAAAAATGGAGTTCTTTGTTATTTATAATTGAATTTCAATTTTCAGATGGTTTTATTATAGGGTTATTAAACACTATTTATTTATTAAATCTTCCAATGGCATGACAAACCTTTATTGGTCTGGAAATAATATGCTTTTACTCCTTAATATTGCATGAATCTTCCTCACTTGTTTTCTTAATTAGGATTTCTATCTCTCTATCTATCTTCTAAATTGCTTTCTTCTTTTCAATGTGCTTTGGATATATGTCAGCAACTTTGCTGCGTAAACCTATATGCCTTTTTGGCGGCAATTACAATGCCATCTCTAGATGCCATGGTTTTTGCATATTTATTTATAATGTCGATCCTTTTTGTCTGACTGTGATTCTTATGTTAACATACGAAATTTGATGACCTCTTCGGATTTCATATTTCTTTCTGTCTTATATGGAATGCAGTAATAATTTTTTCTTCAACAAAGGAAATTTTTGCATTTTCTTTCTAGTTGCTGATTTTCAACGATTGAGTAGAAAAATAGAGAATTAATTTGGCCATTCTGGTCATTTAACAGAGGCAATGTTTTGCATGGAAGCTTCCAAGAGCTTGTTCAGTAGATAAGATACGCAGCTTGCTTTTCCCTTTTTCTTAATTCTTTTCCATGGTTTGGTATCAGAGCACCTTATTTAGTTTCTTATTGTTACTCCAGCAATGTTTTTTTTTTTTCTTTTTTTGAAACTATTTTTCTCCAGGAACTCTGGCTGCTGATCACATGCTTTGTAATTCTTTTTTATTCTATACTACTTTGATTGGATCAAGTTATCCCTCCAACCAAACACCAAACCAACTCTCCTTGCACAAACCATTCATCCATTGATGCTGTGTAATATCTAATGTCAGCACTGTAGCATATCCTCTTGGCTGAAAGTAAGAGAAGTAGTGTCCTGAGGTAGATTGTGTGTTGACAAGGATTTAAAAAGCTATCAAGGCTTAAGCCCAAAATACTCAATGGGTCTTTATGGATTTTGAGTCTTTGTTGGCTTTTGATATATATCTCTGTAAGAGGCTTATGCCTCACAATTTAATGGATGTTGAGATTTTGTAAGTTCTTGGTATATATTTTATAAGTCTTGGGTCTTGGGTATGGTGCTTCAATTAGACCTTTTATAGAATAAGGGCTCAGCTGGATTTCATTAACTCTTTAAACTGAAATGAGAGAAGGAAAAAAGAAAAGAAAAGAAAGGAAAGGAAAAGAAACAAGGAAAAACAGATAAATTGTTCGTTATTACGGTGGCTCAGCTCATATATATAGTCATTATTTTACTATTGATGGATAAAGGAAAGAGACCATTGTAGTTGATGAATGAAGAAGAAGAATGAGTGGATATCAACACTGATCTGATCAAGATGATAATGGAGCAATTGGATATGGTGATGATTCCTTGGGAGATCCTATTAGTCATAGTGATGGGGATGCTGAAAAATATTTTATGGAGGCATGAGAGAAAGAGAGAAAGAGAGAGAGAAATTAAATCAGAGACTATGGAAAATGACAAATAATTAATTTTCTTATTATTAATTTTATGGTTTTCTTATTATTATATTTTTATGTTTTTTTAATGTTAAAGAAATTCTGGTTTCCTGCAATATCATGTGATCTTCCTTTCAAGTTCTGGTATGTTTTTTTCCTCTGGGAATTTTTTTTTTTGATACATAAACACAGAATAATTATATTAAAAAGAGGGAAGCAAAAAGGCAACCCGAAGCATACAGGAAGTATACACGAGAAGCCCCAAAAACAAAAAGCACAAGGAAGCATACACTCACCAACCCTCAATTAGAGCCCAACCAATCTACAAAATTAATTAAGGAGTGGGGCTCTCCATCTAAACAAGACGTAGTCCAAGAGAAAAGATTACAAACGAAGGAGGTTTTTAATCTTTGGATCGACAAAGCCTCATTATCAAAAGCTATCCTATTTCTTTCTTTCCACATCGTCCAAAATAAACAAAGGGGGGCTGCCCGCCAAATCTTCCCACGCTTCTTGTCTACAAAAGAATCGGACCAGCCAAGGAGAGTGTCTTTAATCGTGAGCTGAAGGACCCAAGTAACCCTAAACATCGTAAACATAAGATTCCACAACACCTTCGCCTTGGGGCAATGTTTTTTTCCTTTGGGAATTGATTTCATCTTTTCTATTTATGGCCGTGTAGTGTGCCCTATGGCCTTTGTTGTATTCTGCATGTGTACTCTGTTGCACCATTTTGTAAGCACTTTTAATATATTCCTCTTATTTACCTATCAAAAAAATAAAATGAAATTTATAGCCATGTATTGTTTGTTTCCATTTCTTTCACAAATGTTTCTTCTTCTTCAGACTACTTTAAGTTCTGCTGCCCTCAACTTTTCTCAGTGACTTCAAAAAGGCACATAACATACTTGATAGGAAAGCCCTGAAAAAGAGCTCAACCCTTGTTTTTCAACCAAAGGGTCCCCATTCTTGCTTTATCCAAAGAGTCCACGGACTCAAAACAACCTCAACAGGCTGTAAGGCAGAAATGGGCTCTACTCAGTTTTTATTTCTGAAGTTTGATATCTTGATTTGTTCTACTTTGTTGTGGCCATCACAAGTGTATCAACTCCACTTGTTTCCCTTCTGCCCTTCACATTGTCCAAATTCAACTGTTGTTTCCTCTGATACTGTTGTGCCATTGTAAATCAAAGCCTCTTCAAGTTTGTCGTTGATGTCAACAAACGCTTCTGCAAGTTATAAACCTTCTCAAATCCACTAGTTTTTTTTTTTTTTTTTCTTTCTTTACCTGAGGCCAAATAGTATCCCGAGCTTCTTATTATGTAAGAGGTATTAATTTGGATAATTAACATGCCTTTGACTTTCTTTGTTTGATTTCCTCATTTATCTGTTAATGTGGATCTTGCACCCTTTTGTCAGCTATTTCTCTTCCCAAAATATATCGATCGTGTTTGTCATTTTCTAGATGGAAAATTTTCAAGGATGAAGAAATGGCATGATTACAAACAATGCATTGAAGTCAACAAAAATTTCAAGGATGAAGAAATGGCATGATTACGAACAATGCATTGAAGTCAACTTTTTTACCTTCTATAAGCAGGTTGTTGGGTGTTGTTGAGTGTATGAAGTCAAGTGTTAACTTAATGTTACTATTGAAATGTTGAAAACTCAGCCAGTGGCTAGAGGTCACTTAATGAACCATTTGTTGTTACTAAGATGTTATAACTGAAGCAATTAGACTGGCATGAACAATTTAAAGAGACAATTGAAATAAGCATTTCCATGTGAAAGACCTTAATTGATTAGCGTAAATGTTACCCATGGTTTTGAAAGGTGCAAGGTACACCTAACGTGCAAAAGTCTCCAAAGGCTTAGGCACAAGACACAACCCAAAGCGCCCACCGAAGCAAAGGTACAACCTGGGGTGCATGTCAATTTTATTGATTTATGATCCAAAATTTAACCCAAGCAACAAAAGAAATCAAGATTATAAGCATTTAAAGAAGCATCAAACAAAAAACTAATGCAATTATATAAAATTTCAATACACAGTCAGAAATACCAAGAATAAAAGTGTTAGAAAGAAAAAAGAAAATGCACAAGGCGCTCCTCTCCAACAAGCTGTGTGCCGTGGCAGGTGAGGCACTATTGCTAGGGATTTGTTGTGCTTGGGCCTAGATATGATAAAGTGTGTCTTCAACAGATATATTGTTAATAATATAACTTGTTAAGCCAATATCTATCAAAAAAAAAAAAATATAACTTGTTAAGCCAAGTAATGAGATTTGTCTCTTATGAAGTAATATTTCCAAATCAACTAGAAGCTTCTGGTATTTTCTGGTCCCTATTTTTCCCTCATTTTAATATGCATGTTGGATTCCTAATGATTGAGACTTATATTGATCAAATGGTCAAATGGTCAAATTTGATGCAAAGATTGAATTATTTTGTGAACCTATTAGTGGTAGGAGACATTAGCAAGCTGATATATGTTAGACATATAGATGCTATGTTCATGGATTCTGTTGTTAGCCAGCTCAGCATTCCTTGTACCCAACTCTTTGGAAAAAGCTATGTAATGCCATATTTTATGATATCAGAAAGGAGATTTTAGAAAAGTTTATGTTAAATTTTCTTTTGGTCATCTAAAGTATATGGGTTTTCTGATGTTGGTTAGGCTGGTAATTCCATGAGATATGGGATCAATTTCAGGATTTTCCACCTTCACTGGAAGTCTTGTGTGCTGTTAGAAGCAAGAGGTGTAGTTCCATAATGTGAAAAGCAGATTGTTGTTCCTACACTCTGCACTAAAGTGGATTTTGTTTCCTTGTCTAATAAAGCCTTGTCTATGATGTGACTTTATTTCCTTCTATGCAAAAAAAGAGTCCATGCCTTGAATCCTATGGGATGTTCTGTAACAATTAGGTAGAAGCAATATGCTGGGATCCTGTGTTTAGTTGGATGGCAGCTTAGGAGAGATTTAGAAGGAGATCAATAAGATACTGTAGGCACAGCACACAGGCCCATACTTCAGCTCGACTAAGTGTGTTTAAGAATGTGAAGCCTAAGGTGTTCTGTTTACATGTAGCACAGAAATTGGAACGCTAAGTCATGGCTGCTTATTTTAATTTAAATAAAGGATATAACTACAATGAGAGATAACTAAATATAATGTGGTGTTGTGTTTTCATTCATATCCTTTTATCTGGTACCTTATGAGACAACCCTGTAGCAACCAGAATTTTAACTGGTCTTTGATGCAGCCTTGATATTGCCACATGCAATTACATCAGTTTAACACATAGCACACCACCATAAGGTTGCTGCTTGTTCAAAATAGAAAGAGTATAGTTAGAGATAGTCACATATAAGGTGGCTATGAATATTTGTGGTTTTGTATTCTTGTTTTCTCAGCTTTGGATGGTCATGCCTACGTCAACTTTTGAGTTGATGAGAGATTGATGGCTTAGATCTGAAAGTAAAGAGACTGAATGACTTAAATACCATATACCTCTTCAAATATATATATATATATATATATATATATATATATGGATGTTCTAGATTTCTCAACCTTTCATCTTCCTCTAGTTTCCAACCAACACCTCCTTTTGTTAAACATTCAAGATTAAGCCTGATTCCATCTTCAACTGGTTTAGATCCCAAAAATACCTTTGATAAATCTCAAGATTCTCAAATTGGTTAAGGTTTATCAGTTGTTTGTTTGCCTTTGGAATTTTTGATATGTATCCATCGGGGTACCCTTTTTACAGGAGTGGAAGAGAAGTTTCCAATCTGCAGAATCAGTCAACTTTTTTGGTTTTCTCCTGTATAGTACAGATCAAGCTAAGCTTTTTAACTAATTTTCCAAGCAACTTTGTTTACGAAAATTAGAGGGATTGTCAAGGAGGGAATCAAGAGGTTCAATCTTGATGCCGAGCCTTGGTGACAAAAACATCAGAGCTTAGGTAGTGGGTCTACACAAACAGGTACATATACATCCGTATATCTATTACAAAAATGCATCTAACATAAGCAAAATAAATTTGATTATAAGTTACTTGGATATATTTTGTCTTGACAACAATAAAAAAAACAATTTATTTGTCATTTTTTTTCGTAAACAACAACTCTACAGTTTTGGTTATGAATGAGGAGTTAAGAGAAGGTAAATAGTTAGTCCAAAAGGAGTTAGGAAATTTTATCATATGAAAAGGTCAAATGATGGTAAGCCCATCACATCTATGAAAAATTATGGTGATTTTGTTTAACTTAATCTAGTTTAGTCTAGGCGTACAATTTGAATAAGAACTTAATTACAACTAAATTCTTTATAAATGAAACTTATTCCGATTGTAGTTCAAGTAACAATTATGATTAAGGACTTAACTCTAATTCAATGTTATGTAAATAAAACTTAACCATAACGTAGTTTTGGTGGCCATTGTAATTTAAAACATAAACGTTATGAAGCCCATCGCATTTTTTGTTTCGCCTTGTCCATTTTTTCAGTCTAGAATATGCTAAGGAGGACATAAACTTTCCTTTGTATGAACCGAAGTTTCTGGGTAGTGGAATGTCCTAGATTTCCTTTACAGCGATGGTATTCTTACTGTGGAATTCAATATCTGCCTCCTGATGGTTGAAGTTAAAACACCGACGGAAGAAGGAGGTGCAGTCCTCTGGAGGAGTTTATGACATTGTACCAAACCGTAATCTGAAATAGATTCAGTGCAAGTACCCGCTCCTCCCTCTACCATTAATTTTCTGCTGACTCCTGGGCAGAATGGCTCAAATACAGTGGGCCCAATCAGATGTGATAGAATTTATAATCTTGCTTGCTATTCGTGACAGCCGCATTCCTTCATTGATTGATTGTTTTTTACAAGAAAAAAGACCCACCTTCTGTAAGGAAAAATTAATCCCTTGTTTTCCACGGCAAAGAAATCTATGCCTTTGTTTTTTCTATCATCAAGAAGCAGGCAGCCACATGTAGGGGCTTGGCGTCTTTCTGTGATATCATTAAAAACATGAAAAAAGGAAAAACACAGAGACGTGGAAGGTGTTGTTTCTTGTAATTTACTTTGCAGATCCAGTCCGAAAGGATTAGAAATATTTGGTTCATTTGCTCGTCCGAAAACCACAGTTTCAGGAAGCATAAAGTGGCCTCTGTGCGTCCTGGTCATTGCTGTGCTGCTGCCGTGGATTGGGTGGGGAAAAGGAAAAAACACATGCAAACCTTGGAACATTAGAGCAGAGCTTTTTCTGGGCAATGGAAAATATTTAGAGGTTGCTTTTGTCGATTTTTATCTTTGTTTTTACGAATGAAAAATGGAGGGTTTGTAATCAGAAAGTGCAACTGGCAACATGGGAGAAAGAGGATGTCCAGACGCCAACCATATAAGGGTTCAGCCTTTTTGACAAAGTGGGATTTGGAGGACCAAAATTCAGAAAAGGAGGGGAATTTAAAATAAACATTATCAAGCATAACATAAATTGGAAGAAAGGCCAAAACTTAAAAAGAGCATTGTAAATTGTAAACCCCCCTTTCCACGAAGCCACCCATTCAATCCCAGGTCCTACTCCACCATCCCTCGGGCCCCAACACATGAAGCTTTAGCTTTTGAAAGAAAGAGGAGGTGGCATAGCCATCACGTGCAAACATAAACCAGAAGAGACCAAACCCCAATTGCAGTGCACATTGCTTCTTGATAGGACGCTTGCCCCATGGACCTTGTTCAACTTCACACCACCACCCTTCCTTCCTCACATCATCTTTCTTGTCTTTGTCTTTGTTTTTCTTTGTCAGTAATATAAGACACACTCTCTCTCTCTCTCTCTCTCTCCACACATGTCTCTGTGTATATATATTGACAGTGCCTAACCCTAGGGACCCCCTAAGCCGGCAGTTTCAGTGTTCCCCTCCGCTCCAGTTTGCCTTGTCACCTCAGCCTCTCCAACCACCTAAGGGAACACTAACCACTTCCCCATAACACATTCACCGGAATAACAAACACATGCCTATCATAAAAGAGACAAATGCTCTCTCATCTATCTATCTATCATATGTTTCTATATATGACATGAATGAGTATGAGCATACACATGATTTCAAGGGCAAGTGGGTTTGAATTGGGCGCATTCCATCAATACTCAAACCCCCTCGCTACTCCCAAGAAAAAACATATTAAAAAAGGGGATGGAAAAGAAACAAACACTGACAGTATTTTTGAATTAATAGTGAAAACCGTGCTCAGCATTGAAGTCTGCATCATCTTTTTTTTGGGCCACCAAAATAAATTGAACTCACCAACCCTCTTAAAGGGTTTCTACTCTCTATTTATTGCATAATAATAATAATAATAATAATAATGGATAGTGGCTATCTTCTTCGTTTCCCTTTTTTTTTTTCTTTTTTTTTCTCTTTTGCTTCAAGCAACCAAAGCAAAGATCATAAACATAAAACCAAAAGAGCAAATCAAGTATTCATTAGAAAGTAATTGAAAGAGGCCATCCTGTTACAGAGGAACCTTTGCATACCCATTTCATGTAAACATGAATAGCTACAAAGAGGAAAAAAAATGAGAAAAAAACAATTATATGACAATAATAGATTGAGCCGTCCCCGCCAATATCACCCACCACCACCACCACCCACCACCACCACCACCCACCACCACCACCACCCACCACCCACCACCATTAAAATCCGAAGAAGTAGAAGAGCTGGAGTCGCAAGGACATAACCTGTAAAATGGGGTTCCTACAATAGCCAGAGCAGTCCTCAGAAATGCTATCGAAAACCTTGTGCATCCCATGTGTTGACAATCTCATCTCTACTTCCATTTTCCTTTTCCAAGCATCAACACCCGCAGCCCTCAACATTTTCAACCTGCAAGTTTGTAGGGGCTGCCTCCGCCGCTGCTGCCACTGCCACTGCCACCAACACCACCACCGCAACCCTACCATCGAAAGAAATAGAAGAATACTGGGTGGGTTCTCAGTTTTCTTACTTCAAAACAGCTCAAAGCCATTATGTGGGTGCATTTTGGTCAAAATGAACATGAATCAAAGAAGAGGTAAACATGGGGTGGGCGTTGTACGAAAATATTTTTCCTCCCACTTTCTTACTTTTTTTCTTTTTTTTTCGAGAGAAAACCTAATGGGTTTTCTTGTCCTATCTTGAAAACCCCCAAAAAAAATAAATAAAATGAAATAACAAAAACAAAAGCAAAATTAAAATGGGAAGAAGGGAGAGGAGAAGACAAGGCGAGGCGTGTAGTGGATGTATAGCGACAGTGGGTGTCTTTAAACATAATGAGGCCAAGTAAATGTGCATGAAACAAGGGAATGGTGGTTTGTACGGCTTTTGCAATATGAGATTGAGATTGGCTTTAACCCGCACAATAACCCCATTCCCATTCCCACCTTACTTGCCCCAGTTTAGCTAGATTTGCGCAAGCAACCTCTGTCCTTTTTCCTCTCTTCCCTCCCTTACCCCTTCCCTTTCTTCACTTTCCCACTTCTCTCCCTCTCCCCTCTGCTTTTTCCTTAAATTATATTTTCTTCTTTTTTCGTTTCCTCACACCTCCCTTATCACTTGGCTTTTATTTATATAATTATATTTATTAATTTGGCAGCACAGCAGTGAGCAGTGTACCGAGGTTTATGGAGACGGCCACCAAACTCTCCAGAGTTTCACACCTTATAGTCTCAGGCTTTTTAATCGCCTACCCTTCATTCGTTTGTAGTTGTGGACTGGACTGGACTCTATTCCTAGGCGGTGAGGTGAAGAGGAGGCCTAGCTGATTTCCTCTATCAATGCTTTGACCCTTCGGTCAAAGTTTCCCACTCCCTGTGAGGTGGACCGGGGAAAGTGGTTCCCATCTTGCGCCCATGTCAGGGGTGTTTTGGTCATTTGTCCCAAACAAGTACCCCGGATTTTACGTACCCATTGTAACAGAAAAAGTTCCATGCCAACATGTGATGGTGAATTTCCATTTTTGGGTCTGGGCAGTTTCTTACCTTTGCACGGGAGACCGACCGGATGTGGTTCACTCTCACCCGGTACTAGGGGTAAAACAGTAATACTGCCATGGGAAAGCCCATTCCGTGTGGAACCAACAGAGGGAGAGGTGCATGGTCTCGCCCTCTGCTGACCGTTCGATGTGATGAAATGGCAGGGAAGGATTCAGGGGCAGGGGGTGTGAGAGAGACAAGGGAGACCGAGCACAGTGACCCAGGATGCGCCACGTGTACGGCGATGGAGGTGGGGTAGCATTAGAAGCAATGTAGCTACGTAGCAGAGGAGTGGGGGTTGGGGGCTGATCTCGAAATCCAGGTTCGAGACTATCATAATAGAGAACAGCAAGAGACAGAATGTCTGAGCAAAAGTCAGAAATCAGAGAAAGAGCCATGGATTTTTCCAGGAAAAATAGAGATAGAAAGAGAGCCCCAAGAGCAATAACCAGTGCACCCATCTCTCATCACGCCCTCCTCATTAAACCTCTTCCCATACATTTTTAAAACAAATTAATTAATTACAAACAAAAGAAAAAAAAAAAAGCAAAAGCATTGATGATTGTGGGTGTCTCAAGTGAGGAATATTGCCATACAGAATCATGGAGAAGGAAAGAGTAAGAAAACCCAAAACGAGAAACGATAATCAGATCTGATTCTGATTCAAAGAAAAAAAAAGTAGAAAGATATCAATCGTTTTCGACCCAGATCTTGAATGATCAAATATGGCTACTGCTTTTTCAAGCTAGTCTGTAAACACTGCCACACCCCATTATTTCTGTAGCAGTAGCAGTGTTCATCAACCTCCATGTTATTATCATCAAAACACCCTCATTATATCATATAATCTTTCATCTTCACTACCCTAACCTGATCATCATCAACCTATAACTCTGAGAGAGACACAGAAAAAAAAAGCAAGAGAAAGAGAGAGAGAGAGAAAAATCATGGATACCTTTCTTTTTCCCAGGAAAAGCTCCAAGATTGTGTACTGATCAGCCTTAATTTTCTCACTTCTGTCCTTCACCATCCCAACTTCAATGTCTTGTAACTCACAAACAGATAGAGATAAGAGACTGAGAGACTCATCATACCTATATCCATTCTCAAAGTGTTAAACCACCTGAATTTAAAACCCTGGAAGATGGTCTATGGTGACCCAAATAATATTACTATATTGTATACTATCTTTGTATTTTTTTTTTCTCTCCCCAATAAATAATATATATATTTTTTCCTTTTTGCCCTTTTCCCTTAGAAAAGCAAAAGTTTTTCTCTTTGCAGTCGCAATCTAATTTTTCTTTCCGAAAAATGGAGCAGAGGTGTTGTTAATTATTAGCATTTTCTCCCTTGTACAGTCCTGAGGTTTTCTGAGTCATAGTATCACAAAAAGGGTAGGGCAGGTGCCACCATCACTTTATCCATATTATTATTTTTTTTTATATGATTTAAAGTCTATAATGTAATAAATTCTAGAGAAAAAGGGTAACACACGGCTAACCTTTTTAATTTTTATCGGCTTAAACTGGAAGGGTGGCAATATGAGGAGTCTGATTTGAATGGGCTTAGAAAGTAGACCTATTAGACAACTTTTGGCCCATACTCAGGTGAAGAATAGGGTGTGATGCAAACTTCATTATTATAAAAATTTAAAATATCATGTTGCAAAATTCTACAATATGAAAAGTGATGGAAAATAAGGTTCTTGTTACCTTTACAAATTTCCAAGAATTTTTATTAATTGTTTCATCGGTTAACTTTTCTACCTTCAAGTCTTGAAAGAAAAAAAAAAAACTACGAGAATCACTCTATTTTCACAACATAAGTATTTTGATCTTTGTTTTTAAGAAGAAAACAGGACAAAAAAAATGCTTTTAAGAGAGGGAGTTAAAAGAAAAAAAATTAATAGTGATAGTTTTTACATAGTTTTATAACTCTTAAGAATTATTCATCACAAAAACTTATTGGGTCAAGTTGGGTCAGGTCAACTTACTTGAACATCGAAATCCAACTCCTATAAAAAAAATCATATAAAGTTCTTTTTTGTGATAATTTTTGTACAATGAACATGTTATTTTGATGTAATGACATATTACTTTTCTTTTTCTTTTTTAATCTTAATTATATATATATATATTTAGACTCCAATATGATATTACTTGGATAAGTTATCTTATGCCAATATTGGGTTTTGTCAAGAAATTTCATTTGGGACTCATAAGAAAAATTAGTTACAATTTGGGACCAATATTAGGAACTAATGTCAAAAATGGTACCCAAATCTATGTCAGCCTTTAAAACTTGAATTCTCTTCTCCCTTTGCCATCATGCTTCCTTTAATCTTTGACCGTCCATTTTTAATCCTCTAAAACAAATTTTATGTCCTTCGCTTTGTGGCAAAGTTCCTCAAATTCTGCATTATAAACTAAAATGGGACCCCAACATAATTTCAGGGATAACAGTAATGAATTTATGCTCTTCATTGTACCAACATTTTCATTTTCTACGGCTATATTTGGTTGCCGTAAATGTTAAGAAAAATATTTTTTATGTTTAATTTTATTATGAAAATTATGAAAGAAAATAAAATATAATTTAAATTATTAAAAAATTTATATATTTTTAAATCATTTAATATTTATATAAAAAGTTAAATAAGTTTAAAATAATGTATAAGTCATGCCCCTGGTCACAATCCAAATGCGGGATTAAGATTTTAAATCTGATCATATATTCTTAGTTTGCATGAGTAGTTTGGAAAAGTGGTTCAAGATTAGACAGGATTTAGCAAGTTCACAGTGAATACTGGCTACAAATGAATATAAAAGCTTTGTCCATGTAATTCTAGGGAAAGCTGATGGCATTTAATATACCCCGTTATGAGGACTTAATGCAAAAAGGAAAAGAAAGGTATTATAATAAGAGCAAAATGTGAATGGGAGACATTTTAATAATCAATAAAAACACTTTATATTTTTTGGGCCACCAACCGAACCGAACCGAACCCAACCCAACCCCACTCCACAGTGAATTGAAGGCCGTTTTATCTGACGGGAGGACTGACCAATTTTAAAGATAAAATAAAGATGATTTTGTGATGATGAGACCATGTTCTCTATGAGGTTACATGAGGTCCCCCATTCTCTGCCTTTATTTTTTATTTTTTATTTTGGGCATGTGACCACCTCTTTGCTTCACGTGCATCCACAACTCCTATTTGGACATTTAAATTCTTCTTCACAATTTCTCCCTTTCTTCTCTTTTCTTTTATTCTGCAGAGATGGAAAATTTTTTTTTCTATATGAAGCATGCTGTTGTTTGATGTGCTTATAACAGCCATTCGACCTGTGCCGGGGCGGTTGCAAAACCCGGGGTAGTCCCATCCGGTGTAGATTGGCCCCATGAAGGGAAAGCCCAATCGAGCCGGACTTTCTTCACAGGCCCAATGTAGGAACCAGCCCAGCCACTGGAGAACTCGTTGATGTTTGTGACTAATATATCCACATGTCAAATAACTATTTTCTCAATAGGAAATAGGGCAAATGTGAGAATATAAGGTTGTTACAGAGTATCTTTAAATAAAGTAAATTATAAAAATGAAAGATGACATTTTTTTTTAGTTTATTAACTTTTGTTAAATGAAAACAATGAATGGATTAGGTTTTTAGACATTTAAAAGGTAGAAAACTTTAAATAATATATGTTTATTTATTTTTGCATAAATAGATTCTCAAAACGCTTATTATTATTATTATTATTATTATTATTATCATCATTATTATTATTATAGTAAAAAAAAAGGGTAAAAAATGAAAAATGTTAAAATCTCTTCTTTAATTTTTCATATAAAGCATATAGAAAATTGTTTAAGATATATGCTTCATAATTCTTTATTATAAAATCGCGAGAGAGAAAATTATGGACCGAAAGAAAAATATATAGAAACAATTATATTTTAGGGGTAGATGAACTCCATAATGATCCTAAAGATCATCTATTTTGCATAACTGCTAAGAAGGATATGAAATGTGATGACAAAAGTGCCCTTATTAAGTATCATGTCATCTATTGCTTAATTAATTTATGCTTTCCCTTTTGTTCATCCCTGTCTCTCATGTATATATCTCTTGCTTCAATCCTTTTGAAAACAAAGTCTCCATTATCTCTGCCCTATGTAGATCATCTTAGCCAATTAGTTAATCTTTAATCTTCAACTGAACATCTCACGCATGATTTGTTTTCAAAATTTAAAAAATCCAATATTATAAAAATAGATTGTTATTTTTTAAGATAAAATTTAAAACGGAAGAAAAAAAATAAAGTTAATTTTTTATCTTTCATTTGACTTGTAAATATTATCAAAATAAATAAAAATTTAAAATATTAAATTTGAAAAATGAAAATAATAATAACTTTTATAGACTTACACTAAAAAAAATAATGATTTTTAAAAATATTTTTAAAATGAAGTATTCATTTTTTTATACTATCTCACATTTAGTTTTTTTTTTTTTTAAATTCATATAAAAGAAACCTATATTTTTTATATAATAATTTTTAGTTTTTAAGTTATAAAAATTGTTAGGAATTTGAGGCTAATCCAAACTATGGTAATCACTCTAGAGGAGGAGGGAGGGAGGGGGGGGGGGGGGGGGGGGGGGTGTTAAATAGGGTGATGGTCTCTTTTTCACAAACTTAAACTATGCAAAAATAAGACACAATTATATGCAAATATATAATAAACAAAATAAACACAATTGCATATAATTTAAAAGAGTTAGGGAAGAGAGAGTGCAAACACGAGAGTTTATAGTGGTTCGACACTTCCTTGCCTACGTCCACTCTCCTCAACCTCCTAACCGAGTGAGAGTTCCACTATCTTGAAGCTTCAACCAAGCTTCCAATCTCTTTACAATTGGATTATGGTTCCAATTCACCCTCTTGGACTTTTGGCTCCAAGCATCCTTTACACTTCTCAAGAGTTATCCCACTCTTGAACAACCTCTCAAGTGATACCCCTCACTTGAGAAAATTCCTCTCAAAGATATACAAAGATTGATCACACAAAAATCCTAGTAATAGAACTTTAGGCTCAAAGATACAAGAAAAACTAGGATTGAATGGTGCACTAAAGATATGCAAGTTATGAAACAATGGTGCACTCAAAAACACTCTTCCAAGGCTCAAATATATTCAAGAATGATTTGGGAAGGTTAAGCTCTTGAAACAATGAAGATTGGAGCCTTTTTATAGAAGAAAAAAGTCAAACTAGCCGTTGGGGGTTCGACCGGTCGAGCTAGGGGTCGACCAGTTGACTAGCCGTTAGGAAAAGTGATCGTTGGGCCTCAATTGGACCTCAACCGGACCTCGACCGGACCTCAACCGATTGAGGTTCAACCTTGACTGGGAAGAGAAGGCCACTGGGAGAGAGAGAAACTTTTTGGCCTCCCTCAACCGGTCCTCGACTGGACGAGCACAACCGGTCGACCGGTTGAGCCATTTTTTTTGCTCAACACTCAACCTTTTTCAACTTAAAACCTTTTAACACAAGTTTGAAAATCATTTAACACAAGGTTTTAGTTGAAAACATGAAATCATCCAATTCTTAAGATATTTAAAACAATATTACTCTTGGATGATTTTGGTGCATAAATAAAGAATGAAATGCATGAAAGTCCTAGTGCACCAACAACCTTACAAAGAGATCTTAAGAAGCTTTGGTCTTGAAAAATTCTTCTCTTTGAGGTGGTCTTCTTCTTCATGATTTCTCCTTGGCTTGATTTGTCTTTGTGATTGCCACTTTGGAAATCATCTTGCCTAATCACACTTGAAATATGATCATTAGTTCTAAACCTTATTTTGTTATCATCAAAATCAAGATTAACCAAACCTTGGTTTCACAATCTCCTCCTTTTTGATGATGACAAAACCAAGGTTGCTAAAAAGCTCCCTCTCAATATATGCTCCTTTGAATTTAGAAAATTTTCAAGTTTAGAAACTTCAAGGAGTATATTAAGGATGCTCAAAATGATATAATCAAACATAAATAGCATAAAGAACATTTAGCAATTTGGCAAGACATTATTATTAAAAATGATGCAGACAAATATAACCAATAAAACACATAGCATCAATATGAATAGGATTGCTAAAACAATATTGAAATATTTTCCCAAGTTAGCAACTTACCATTACTTCTCCCCCTTTTTGTCATCAACAAAAAGTTTCAATAAAGTATATAAGGGGAATCACATGTTATCAAAAGTTTGAAACAATAAACAATAAGCATGATATGATTTCTCATGAAAAATGAATCTCTCCCTTTTTCATTTGAGAATAGTTTCCAAATAAAAGATTTGCTCATCTTTAGAGCATTCCCAATTTAAAGTATGATTTGGAAAAAATATTTGGGAGAACATATGCATTAAAAAGATATTTAACATGAATTAAATAAAACTTTTAGGGCACACAAGCATATGATCATTCAATTTTACATAGGTATATAAAAATCTTCTTTTTAAATCCAAAACCTTGGTTTAACAAATATGCCAATTTTATCAAAGTGATACCAAAAGTTATATTATCAAAAGATATACCAAGTGTTAGCAAAAATGATACCAATTGCAAATTTAGCTTTAGAAGGGATACCGTTACCAATATTGTCAACGCGTTCTTTCCAAGGTAAGCATATCCTCCTTTTTGCATGGATCCCTACAAAACAATTTTAAGAAACCTTTGGTACCCATATCTTTTTGGGTCCTAGAGGGTTAGTCTTTCTTTCCTTTGGAATCCAAACTAATTTAGAGTTTTGAAGAACATGAGGGGATTTTCAAATATCACCAAAGTGACCTCTTCTTTCACAAAAAAAAACGCAAATAGTTAAAGGCGAAAAACTAGAGGTTTCCTTTTTTTTAAAAAATTGATTTTTGAAAGGCTTGTAGGCTAACCTCTTTTTATCAAAAATACAATTTTTGATTTGCCAAAATCATATCAAAAGTCTTTTGGCCATTTGAGAATTTTTAGCTCCTTATTTTCCTTTTCAAAAGGGATTTTTGTCTTCTCAATATTTTCAAAATTTTCATTATCCTCATTGAGCTCATTTAGAAGACAAGAAATCTTTTTCTTGAGAGGGATATTTTTGGAACCAAGTTTTTCAAGATTAAAATATAATTTGTGAAGCTCATCTTGAAAATCAAAATGGTTAGAGTTGGAGTTTACCTCATCACTTTCACTTTCACTTTCACTCTCTTCCTCTTCATCATCATTTGTTATAGCCATAAAGGCTATACTTTTCTCATTTTCTTCAACTCTTTGATGATTGTACAACTCTATCTCATAAGTCATGAGTGACCCAATGAGTTCTTCAAGTGAGAGCTTGGTGAGATCCTTCGCTTCTTGAATAGCCGTCACTTTTGTTTCCCATTTCCTTGGTAGAGACCTTAAGATCTTCATGACTTTCTCTACTTTGGTGTAGGTTTTTCCCAAGGCTTCAAGTTCATTCACAATCACAATGAATCTAGAAAACATCTCAACAATAGATTCAAAATCCTTTATTGAAAATAATTCATAATCATGCATAAGGATATTGATTTTAGACTCTTTAATTTGGTCGTTTACCTCATAAGTGACTTCTAATAGTTTCCAAATTTCTTTAGCCGACTTACAATGCCAAATACGATTAAATTCATTTCTATCAATAGCACAATGTAAGATAAAAACGACTTTGGCATTTAATTAAACTTTCTTTCTATCAAGTTCATCCCATTCATGCTTAAGTTTTGGAACCATCACTCAATTTTCTAATTTTGAAGGAATGTGGGGACCATCTTCAATGACATCCCATAAATCAAGACTAGTAGATTGGATAAACCAAGTCATTTTAGTTTTCCATTAGGGATAGTTGGTTCCCGTGAAAAGTGGAGGTCGGGTGGTTGAAAAACTTTCAATTTTGGATGAGCTTGATGGAATAGCCATTACTTCTTAGACGGTTAAGTCTTAACAAGAAGCCTTGCTCTGATACCAATTGTTAGGAATTTGAGGCTAATCCAAACTATGGTAATCACCCTTGGGGGAGGGGGGGGGGGGGGGGGGGTAAATAGGGTGATGGTCTCTTTTTCAAAAATTTAAACTATGCAAAAATAAGAGACAATTATATGCAAATATATAATAAACAAAATAAACACAATTGCATATAATTTAAAAGAGTTAGGGAAGAGAGAGTGCAAACACGAGAGTTTGTAGTGGTTCAGCACTTCCTTGCCTACGTCCACTCTTCTCAACCTCCTAACCGAGTGAGGGTTCCACTATCTTGAAGCTTCAACCAAGCTTCCAATCTCTTTACAATTGGATTATGGTTCCAATTCACCCTCTTGGACTTTTGGCTCCAAGCACCCTTTACACTTCTCAAGAGTTATCCCACTTTTGAACAACCTCTCAAGTGATACACCTCACTTGAGAAAATTCCTCTCAAAGATATACAAAGATTGATCACACAAAAATCCTAATAATAGAACTTTAGGCTCAAAGATACAAAAAAAACTAGGATTGAATGGTACACTAAAGATATGCAAGTTATGAAACAATGGTGCACTCAAAAACACTTTTCCAAGGCTCAAATATATTCAAGAATGATTTAGGAAGGTTAAGCTCTTGAAAAAATGAAGATTGTAGCATTTTTATAGAAGAAAAAAGTCAAACTAGCCGTTGGGGGTTCGACCGGTCGAGTTAGGGGTTGACCGGTTGACTAGCCGTTAGGAAAAGTGACCATTGGGCCTCAATCGGACCTCGACCGGACCTCAACCAGTTGAGGTTCAACGTTGACCGGGAAGAGAAGGCCACTGGGAGAGAGAGAAACTTTTTGGCCTCCCTCAACCGGTCCTTGACCAGACGAGCACAACCGGTCGACCGGTTGAGCCATTTTTTTGGCTCAACACTCAACCTTTTTCAACTTAAAACCTTTTAACACAAGTTTGAAAATCATTTAACACAAGGTTTTAGTTGAAAACATGAAATCATCCAATTCTTAAGATATTTAAAACAATATTACTCTTGGATGATTTTGGTGCATAAATAAAGAATGAAATGCATGAAAGTCCTAGTGCACCAACAACCTTACAAAGAGATCTTAAGAAGCTTTGGTCTTGAAAAATTCTTCTCTTTGAGGTGGTCTTCTTCTTCATGATTTCTCCTTGGCTTGATTTGTCTTTGTGATTGCCACTTTGGAAATCATCTTGCCTAATCACACTTGAAATATGATCATTAGTTCTAAACCTTGTTTTGTTATCATCAAAATCAAGATTAACCAAACCTTAGTTTCACAAAAATTATTATTACTTTATATATTTTTTTTAAATATATATGTTTAAAAGAAACCTTAATATTCAAAACTTTTAAAATCTATGGTAGTAAAAAAATTATTTTAAATTTTAAGGTAATGACGGATGTTTCAAGAATTTAGAGATTTTGATGACAATGTTATACAAATATATAAGGACTTTAGAACCATTATCATCTCTAACAAATCCTTTATTGTAATTGTCCCAAATATTTATTAAATATTAACCCTTTTCTTTTACTTATTTATTTATAAATTTATTTATTGAGGTCACATTTTTTAAAAAAAAAATCTTAGCATTGAAATTGAGCTATTATAATCGATTGTTAAAAACTAGAGAATTGGGAGTTTGAACAAAGAGAATCCAATAAGAAAATGGAGTTGATATTATTGTTTCTAGATTTCAAATGAGAATCAATTATTGATAAAAAGATTAGTCCATTATCCCAATTTAACTTAGATATGCTTAAGAGATTGTTTCTTTTTTCTTTTTTCATTGCTTTTGGTGCATGGTGAAGAAATCAATCCCATAACACTTTGGGAACTATTTTATTATTTATTTATTGTAATTCATGACATCGTAAGATAAACGTTGGTAAGATTTAGTTGAACATGCACTACAAGAAATAGGATTTTAGGTGACAGTCACCAACCGTCACCAAATCTTATATATCCGTGACCAAAACCTATTGTCACAGTTTTATGAAACCGTGACTAAGCATAATAGTCTTATGATTTTTTTTTTTTTTTTGTGACAACCATACAAAAACTGTGACCAAACGTAATGAATGCTTTGTTGTTTTTTAGTTGATTTAGTCATTATCAGGTAATAAACCGTGACTATATATTTAACCTATAGTCATAATTAAGTAATAAACCGTGAGTAAATGCACACTTATAGTCACGGGTCAAGTTAGCGACTGTGACTATATGTAAGCTTATGGTCATGGTCAAGTAAGTTACCGTGACTAAATGTCAACTTATAGATTAAATGTAAACTTGTGGTCATGGTCAATTCCTTAATCATGACTAAATGTAGGTCTATAGTCATGGTTAATTAAATGACTATGACTAAATGTAATCTTATGGTCACGATCAATCTCCTTACTGTGACTAAATGTATCTTATGGTCACGGTCAATTCATTAATCATGACTAAATGTAGGTCTATGGTCACGATTAATTAAGTGACCGTGACTAATTGTTAGGTCTATGGTCATGGTGTTAATTCAATGATTGTGACTAAATGCGGGGTTATGGTGATGACTAATTTAGTGATTATGATGAAATATACACTTATGGTCACGACTATTAATGACCGTGACTAAAATTAATCATATGATGTCCTCCCTATCCCCAAATTTTGGTCACGATTCATTACTGACCGTGACTAAAAGTAGACTTGTGGTCACAATTTTTTAATGATTGTGACTAAAATTTGTTATATTTAGACATTGGTCTTTTATAAATTCAGATTTTCCAAACCTGTCATAAACTTGAACAAACTCATTTTAGACATGTATATGCAATTAAGCAATTAAAACAATTTCAAAATTTCAATATAGTACAATATATTACAATCAATTATCCTAAGCTCATAAAAAACTTATATATCAATATAAGTCATTAAATAACAAAAACATAATATAACAAAAAAAAAAAAAAAACCAAACAAACAAACAACAAAAGAGATTCAAATTTAGTTTCACATTCTAACATAATATAACAAATCAACCAACCAAACATCACATAATAGTCATAGAAAACAAAAAAAGTTAGGATAATTGATCATATAAGTAAGTAGCATAATCTTCAAAAAAGTTAAGAGAATCTATCATATAAAGATGTAGCATAATCTTCAAATTTTTACTGTCTTTGCTGAAATTGTTGCATCATTTGCATCATCTGTTCTTGAATTTGTGCTTGCATTTTTCTTTGCATTTTCATCATTTTTTCTTCAAACTCTTTTTTCACTTCTTCTCGTGTCTTCCTTTGAACTTCTATCAACCTTTATTTTTCTCTCACATGTGAGAGTTCCTCTTTCACATTTGAGAGTTCTTCAGTTGCAATTGTAAACTTTTGCTCTGCAACTATTAGCATCTCTTGAGTGTTTTCAAGTTGTGTTGAAAGAATAGCTCTTGATCGCCTTCTACTAGTAGAACCAAAGATTGAGGTAAGAGTAGAACCAAATCCATACCCTCGAACACGACCATGCCTCTCTAGACCTATGACTTGAGTATATATCTCATCTGTAGATGTAGATGCTATAGATGTAGATGATATAGATGTAGATGCTCTAGATGATGCAGATGCAGAAGAAGATGTCCCCTCAGGTTGGGATGGTAATTGTTGAAATTGATCTTGGAATTATAAAAAACAAAAATAATTGTTAGACTTTTAAAATAATTTTAGTATGTGGCTATGATTGAAATACAAGTATATAAAATTTATTTACTTCATTACCATAATCTCCTTAGAACGATCATCAACAGGCATCCCATCTTTTTTGTGTATGTCAAGGCAAATATCTCAATTCTATTAGGCTCACTTCGATCATCCTTTTTTTATGCCTATTCTTACAAGTAAAACAATTGAGTTATTTATGATGAATTATTTATGTACAAACAAATCATATTAATAATAAATTTTCAACCTGTTCATATCGAATTTGAGCATAACTTTTTGATCCCAATGTATGCTTTATCACTTGCTTTGCCTTATTTGCCTTGTTTTTTCTTTTGAGATATCCTACATCAATTAAAAAATAGTAAGTCACCTATATAGGTAATAGAAACATAATAAAAGTTATATACATGAAGTATTAGGGATGATATAACTAATAAATATCATTTTATGTGAATATGAGTATCATAAGATACACTATCAAGAAAAGATCATTATCTTTACATTGGCCTCAGGTGTACCCCAAAAGTGGATGAGCCACCTCCAATCATCATCCGATAAGTGTGGAGGTCGATGGCGCAATCTCTCCTCATCTGTATTATAAGGGTTATAATACTTGACCTTCATTTTATTTCTGTAGCTTCTAAACAAATTTCCACAACATTGAAGAATGTAGCTCTTACATGTTTCTTCTAGTTCATATTTTTCCTGTATTGCATTAAAATGTCATGTATAAATAAGAGGTATCATTTTTAAACAATAACATTACAATTTAGATTGAATAGTAACTACCATATACCAATACTAAGGCCCAAATATTTTATTTCGCATCTTCACTAACATGATTCCACTCTTGAACTTGGATGGGTACATTGTGCTGATATCATACCAATGTTCCCATATAGCTTGACAATCTTTCCCCTTTTCCATCATAAACAACTTGCCCTTTGGTATTGAATCGTGTAGTTTTTTTTCCCCGGGTTTCAAGCTAACTAAATCAAAGTTACATGTTGGGCCACGTGTCTTCTTTTTGCTAGAGGAAGAACCTATTAAGAGTAATAATGAAATTAAAAGAAACATAATTTACTTATCTTATATAAAATTAAACATTAAAAACCTATCATTCAATAAATTAAATATATATAAACACATTTATCATATGTAAAGTTAAACATAATCTTCTTAATCATACCAACAACAGAAGTATCTAAAGAATCAGAAAAACCAGAACTACTAGGAGTAGTAGTTGCAGCAGGCTATATGTCTGAGAGTTGTTGTAGATTGTCTAATTCATCTTCTAGAGACATTATTTGTACTCTTCCTCTTCGATGTGACATTTCCTATATAATAAAGTAAATTAGAAAAAGTAATATAAAATAAGTTACATAAATAATATGAAATAAATTACAATTTATATATTTGGTAAGTGTATATTTATGTACTTACCAATACTATTAGCTAAATATCACCTATATCATCACCATGAATAAGTTCATTATCTCTTTCAACAATGTTTTCTTGTCGTGATAATGGGACATCCGTTTGGACAGTTTTTCCTGCAATATCATTTCTATCCCAATTTATTAAATCATTCTTGACCAACTCATGCACATCATGTTGGCTATGAAGTGTTATAGGCTATTGATATGGCTTTGGATCCTTAGTAGATACTTTTTTATTCATATAATTAACCCCTTGAGTTTGTATCTCTACACCGGTGTGCCAATTTTCCTCATTTGAATTTTGAAAATAGAAGACTTGTTTTGCTTGAGATGCAAGCACAAATGGTTCATTTGTGCATATAGTATGTTCAAAATTCAAACACGTGAACCTATATTCATCATTCTTTATCCTCTTTCCACTATTGATTACATCCCACCAGTCACACTTGAATAAAATAACTCTATTTTCACTAAGGTAATGTAACTCAATTACATTAGTTAGTACACCATAGTAAGAAACATGACCAGGAATTGGGTTAATATCTCTTGCACTTGCAAAGCTTGATACCTCTACGGTCACAACAACTCCACTATTTTGAGTTTTTTTTTCCCCTTTTCTCGTTCTCTTGTGTGAAATCTGAACCCATTAATGATGTATCCTCTATAACATGTAACTGATGTACTTGGTCCACGAGACAATGATAGTATGTGTTCAGAAATTGGGCCTTCAAGTCGCATTTGTATAATCTATAGATTCAAATATAAGATGTTAATAATACATACATGTGTATTAGATAATAGAACAATTTATGTAGTGAATGTACTTACACGTTCTTCAAACCAACTAATGAATTCTCTTGTGTGAATCAAATCTATATCTCGTGCATGAACACGAGGCTTAACCTTATAGATTGCTTATGCTCTTTGATAAAAAAGAAAAAATTAATTATAATGCTCACAAAGACCAAAATTAAATTTTTGCATGAGAATTAGTATAAAGTTTTATTCAAATAAGTGTTTTACTCAATAAATGATGTCACTTCCTCACAATTAGTCAACACATATAAATGTGCTTGAGACTATTCTTCTGTGCTAAGAACACGAGATGTTGACTTTCCTATTGTATGTCCCATGCATTTGAAAATGGTTAACCCTCCATTTGTTATGTTAGTTTCAATGACATAATTTCTTTCTTCATTGTCATGCTTTGTTTCAAAATTATGAAAATATCTTAAAAAAAAGGTTGTACATTCTTCTGCTATGTACCCCTCTGCAATGGAACCTTCTGGATGACTCTTATTATGTACATAATACTTTAATGTACGTAAATACCTGTCATTCCACAACGTGATAAATTTGTTTCGTGAACTATATGAAACCTAATATACATAAGATTAATTGAATGACAACATATCGCTTGATAGGATACATCCATCGATATTGCACTAGTCCAACGACCTTTGCCTCACTTGCAAGATGAATAGGCAAATGCTCCATAACATCAAAGAATGATGGAAGAAATATTCTTTTTAATTTGCAAAGTGTGACTATTATGTCATTCTTAAGGTGCTCTAATTGATTAGTCTTTAACACTTTAGAACACAACTGTTTGAAGAAACTACGTAGTTAAACTATAATAGCACAAACATTCTTATGTAGAATTTCTCGAATTGCAAGTGGAAAGAGTTGTTGCATGAGAACATGACAATCATGAGGCTTCAATCCAAATATCTTTCTTTCATTCACTTGTACACATCGAGAGATGTTAGAATCATAGCCATCTGGAACCTTTATTTCTTTCACAAATTTACAAAATTCATTTTTTTCATTTAAAGTTAGTAAATAGCATGCGGTGGACAATATAATGCTATTCCCTCTTTGTATGGGGTGAAGTTGATCTCTAATACCCATAGCTAGCAAGTCAAGACGACTATTGAAATTATCCTTCGATTTACCATTGATAATTAACAAGGTGCCAACTATACTGTCACATATATTCTTTTCAATATGCATTACATCCAAATTGTGACGCAAAATGAGGGTTTTCCAATATGGCAATTGGAAAAAATGTTTTTTTTTTCAATTGTGCTCAAGTTCAACATGTTTCATTTTTCTTTTTGCTGACATCTTATTTTTTGATGTCTTCTTTAAAGTAATATGTTCCATTCCATCTAATTGATGTAGAACATCTTCCCCAAACAATTGTTTAGGTGCTGCTCTATGCTCTTCATTTCCATCAAAGGACTTTTTATCATGTCTAAATCTATGATCAATTGGCAAAAATCGACAATGAACCATGTAACACCATTTCCGTCCATTTTATAATAGATATGAAGAACAATCCTTATTACAAATAAGACAAGCAAATTTCCCTTTAGTCTTCCAACCTGAAAGATTTACATATGCAGGAAAATCATTGATGGTCCATAATATAGTTGCACGCATACAAAAAATTTGTTTTGTTGAAGCATCATATGTTTCAACTCCAACCTCCCATAAGTCATTCAGCTCATCTATCAATGGTTGTAAGTATGTGTCAATGTCATTCCCAGGTGCAGTTGGACCAAGAATAAGTAGTGACAACATGAAGAATGTCTGTTTCATACACATCCAAGGTGATAAGTTATATGGAATAAGAACCATAGGCCACATATTGTATGAAATTGACATATTTCCAAAAGGATTGAATCCATCACTTGCTAAACCGAGCCTAACATTTCGAGGTTTTAGTGTAAATGAAGAGTGTACATTATCGAAGTTTTTCCAAGCCAAAGAGTCAATTGGATGCCTTATCATCTCACCTTCCATGTGACCATCAACATGCCATTTCATACACATCCAAGGTGATAAGTTATATGGAATAAGAACCATAGGCCACATGTTGTATGAAATTGACATATTCCCAAAAGGATTGAATCCATCACTTGCTAAACCGAGCCTAACATTTCGAGGTTTTAGTGTAAATGAAAAGTGTACATTATCGAAGTTTTTCCAAGCCAAAGAGTCAATTGGATGCCTTATCATCTCACCTTCCATGTGACCATCAACATGCCATTTCATACACATCCAAGGTGATAAGTTATATGGAATAAGAACCATAGGCCACATGTTGTATGAAATTGACATATTCCCAAAATGATTGAATCCATCACTTGCTAAACCGAGCCTAACATTTCGAGGTTTTAGTGCAAATGAAGAGTGTACATTATCGAAGTTTTTCCAAGCCAAAGAGTCCATTGGATGCCCCATCATCTCACCTTCCATACGACCATCAACATGCCATTTCATGTGAAAAGTTGTCTTAGATGATATATATAACTTTTGAAGCCTTGGTTTTAAGGGAAAATAACGCAAGACCTTAGCAGAATTTTTTTTTTCTTTGATGACTTAGTGAATTCATCTGTAGAATGATCATCACTTAATTTCCATCTAGAAACACCACGAACAACACACTCATTTGCATTTGATTGCTCTTTTTAATACAATATGCAATCTTAGGGGCATGCATCAATCTTGATATAATGAAGGTCAAGGTCACAAAGTATTTTTTTTGCTTCATAATAGTTACTTGGTAATGTCTCACCCTCAGAAAGTGCCTCGTTCAACAATTCAAGCAACATTGTAAATGACTTATTGCTTTATCCATTAAGACACTTCATATGAAATAATTTTATGATAAAAGACAACTTTGTAAATTTTTTTACACCCTGGATATAGTTCGTGTTCTTCTTCTCTTAACAAATTATAAAATTTGTTTGCATCCTCATTTGGTTTTTCAAACTCTTCATGCACATATGGACTTCTTTCAGATTCCTCATTTAACATTTCTTACATCTCATCATGCATATTAGACTCATTAGTGCTAGTATTTGTAGGTTCGCAAAACTCATATTCCCCATGCGTCAACCATCGCACATAATTTCTAGCTATCCCATTGTCCAACAAATGATCATACATGATTTCTCGCTTTTGTATAAGACAATTATTGCAACGAATGCAAGGACATGGGAACATTTATTTTCCTGATGCATTGCTAAAGGCAAAGTCTAAGAACTCCAAAACTCCTTTATGATATTCACTACTTACTCTTGACTTCTTCATCCAACTCTTATCTATTGTCATTTTTCTCATACTTTCACAAATTAAACCCTTCAATCACATAACAATGAATCTTCATATCAACTTATAATGAATGTGATATGCTTTTTATCATCTCAAATTCTTATATTTGGTAGTGGTTCCTATCCCATTTAGAAATACATAATCCCTACGAATCAATCACTAACATACTTAGTCTCATTTTGATAAAATTTCGGCAGCATTTTCCCATAGTTCTCCAAGTACACGAATTGGCTAAGGTATAAACATACTATTAGTTAGCTTAATTAAATTGCTAACAATATGTCACCTTGTCCAAATATGCACCTAGAGAATTGTCAAAACTTATCAATATGCTAAAGCATAAGCATGTGATTTCATAGATAATATGTATTTCCAAATTGTCCAAATGGACAATTCAAGCATCATTTGCAGACAATTCTACCAATCATATACAAAACATATAGGTTAAAAACTTAAATATGACCACAATAAATAATCATATCCACACTTCTACAACTTATATGTTTTTAGTACATGATAAAAGAGACATTTGTCAAGCAAAGATACTTGAATGGGATTTCTAGGGTTTTCCAAAATGAAAATGAGTAAATGATAAAATTAATGACAAATAATATTAGAAAAGAAATAGACAAAAACACATAATGAGACTAACATATTTGAAAATTTATAGAAACGAATTACTAATATTTCTATTACATAAAATCAATGAGGGTTAGTTCACAGATAATAATAATAAAATATAAAATCATAGATAAGGCCTCACAATAGATGCAACATATACATATCTTAGATCATGAAGTAACGAAAGGGTAAGATATGAATAAGATGAAACAGAATACAATAAACATGCTTAAAAATTCAGAATTGAATAATAAGTATGCACTCTAAAAAATTAGTCTAAATAAAATATCAAATAAAAAATTCTAATCCTAAGTGTGAACAAAATTAAAATTTGGACTTAAAATCCTAACTCTTTATTACACCCCAAGTAGTTTCAGGAATCAAGATTATATTTTGGTATTATTCTTTTTTTTTCTTCAATAATTTTGATTTAAAATTGAATTATGAAAAGTGTACAAAGTTATAAGTATTTTCAAATTTTCAATATGCACAAACTTGTAAGTATTTGGAAATTTCATAATTTTCTAATTTGGGTACAAAAGAAATTTTTTTTCTAAATATTCCTATTCTTTTTCTAGAATAGGTTTGATATTGTTTTTTTTAAAAAATAAAAAATGGTTTTTGTTGAGAAGTTGTTTTGGAAGTAGGATATTATTTGAGAGCATATTTAATTAAAAATATTATATAAGTTTACTATCTTTAAACTTTAAAAACTAATTACTTTATTTTAAATAAAAAAAGACACAACTTATAAATTAAATCATAAAAAGAAATATATAAATTTGAGAATAAATTTTACTTGTATCACTTTTAAAATTTTTATTTTTTATTTTTTACTTTTGAAAATAATTAAAAATGTTAATATCATCATATGCTAATTAAAAAAAAAAATTAATCTTGAAGGTGTTATTTAAATAAGCTTCTTCTTTTTTTTTTTTTTTTTTTAAAAAAATAATAATTTTAACATAAAATATAAACTTTGAAAGGCTTATCTTAAAAAATTAATATTTTTTTTAAAAACAATTTTAAAAAATTAAGGTAGCAAATCATTTTTACTACATCAAATTTAAAAATTTTTAAAACTAATTTTTAAGAATGTAAAATAATTTCATAGTTTTATAAAAGAATTCTTACATTTAATATATAATTTATTATTGTTTGTTTATAATAAAAATAGAAAGTATATGCAAATTATGATTCCAATAATGTGAATGTGTGGTGTGGACTTCTATACATATCATGATTCCAAATCACATTCCAATTAAAAAAAAAAACAAAACAAAAATAAGAAATCAATTTATGTATTATTTTTCCCATAAAAATAATACTTAATTATGGAAAACAATACTTATTTTTCCCCATATATCATTATAAAAATTCTTTGGCAACTTGATGTTCACTTCAAATTGAAATTGTTTATCCTCAATTATGGAAAATGAAAAATTAAAGGAAAATGATATTGAGTCAAATGTCAATTAAGGCATGTTGCATATTATTTTTTATTTCTCAAATGGTGGATGAAAAGTTACAGGAAAATAACAGAATGGGTTTCCAAATAATGTAGATTTTCACTCATTTTCCTATTTTTTTTCTAGGCAACCAAACAATGGAAGATATAAGTTTAAATGAGAATAAAATCAAAATGGTGAGGGAGGTTATTGTCAAAACATTTCCATTTGAGATAAACCCATAATCATTTCCACAAACACTCACAACATATATCATTTTCATTTTTTCCAAAAGCACCAACTAAGAAATAAACCCAATAACAATGGAATCTCAAACCTAATCACAAACATTTCCAAAATACCAACTAACAAACCCCCACCCCCCCACAAAAAAAAAAAAAAAAACAAAAAAAACAAAAAAAATCCCAAAACTCACCAAAACCTAGAGAGAAATGATTTTTAAGGGAGTTTCTTGGAGGTGGCTTCGGCTTTACCGACCATAGCTTCCATGGGGCTTCTTTGGCATGGCTTCCATAAGCTTTTTCCAGCAATGACTTCCTCTAAGCAATGGGGGTTGTGGGTAGGTTATGTGGGGGAGAAATGGTGCCCTGTTTTTGTATGGCTGTGGGTTTTGGAGAGGGAGAGAAAGTGGGTTTTGTTTTGTTGGCTGTGTGGTACAACTATTAATGAGTGTTATGTGGGTACAAAGGCTTTATATATAGATGCAGTTAGGAATTTGTTTTACATTTATGCATGCAGTGTATTTTAAATATTCATGGTTAAAATGTTATACTAAAATGTAACATTGAAAGTTCAATGTTATATTGGACTTTATATTGAACTATTAATTTTGAAAGTTTTTCAAGTTTTAAAATTATTAAGTTTTTAAAATTTAAAATTAATTTTGAAAGTTCAATGTTTTACTCAAAGTGTTATTTTAAAATTTTTATTAAGTTTTATCAAGTTTTAAAATTATCAAGTTTATATTTTAAATTTTTTTATCAAGTTTTAAAATTTTAAATTTTATAATAACATATATGAGAAATTTATCAAGTTTTATATTTTAAAATTGTTATTTTCAAAGTTTTATTTTAAAAATTTTATCAAGTTTTATCAAGCTTATCAAGTTTTAAAATTTTAAAAATTTTAAAATCTTATATTAGAAATTTATCAAATTCTATATTTTAAAATTTTAATAGTTAACTAAAACATTATTCTTGTTACATGTTTAGTAAATTTAAGTTTACTAAAACAAGAAATAACCACATAGTGAGATAAATTTTAATTGACTTACTATAAATTGATAGATAATATTAATGATGATAAAATTTAATAAAATCTTCTTATAATAACTGGTCTTACTATCATCCTAATTAAAAAAACATATCAATGGCCAATCA
Organism: Vitis vinifera; assembly: GCF_030704535.1. Classification (NCBI taxonomy): domain Eukaryota; kingdom Viridiplantae; phylum Streptophyta; class Magnoliopsida; order Vitales; family Vitaceae; genus Vitis; species Vitis vinifera. The sequence goes on along the minus strand of NC_081815.1, from coordinate 9,836,939 downwards.
AATTCTTAATGTCTTTATATAAAACCTATTATTAACAATATAAAACCTATTATCATTAACCTATTATTAATAAACCTATTATGAAGATTATTTTGATCTTAATTGTTAATAGTAAAATTTAGTTATCACTTTTATTGATAATTTAAATAAAATAAGAATTATTTATCATATATAAAATCAAAATTGTTTTTTAATTTGCTAACTCACTTGTATTTAAACTTTTTATCAAATAATATCAAATTGAGCCATCATATTTTTAAACTAATATATTAAACTTTATTTTACTTCTTATTAAAACATTAATCATAACAAGGAAATTAAATAATTTTAACTAAAGAAAAATATGTAACACACCAATTTGTTTCTTAACTTTCAAAAAATATAATAATATAACTTTAAACTTTTTATAATTAATAAGAACTATTATTACTACTATTAATAATAATTTCTATGATATACATACATACATACATACATACATATATACATTAGATTTTCTAAAAAATTATAATAGGTAACCCAAAAATCGTTTAAAATAAATAATAGACTTTGGTCAGGATTGTGTGAATCCCGTGACCATAGGTTCAAAATATTTAAAATAAACCTCTATGCATTTGGTCACGGTCAATGTGAAATTTGTGACTATAGGTTCCCATACAGTCATGGTCAATCAATAACGTGATTAAAAGTCACAATCTATATATATAAATAGTGATGGTTTTACAAAAAATTGTAACTAAAACATCATTTCATTACACTTTTTGTCATGAATGATAAAATTACCATGACTAAAATTATTGATGCCAAAATTCCCTTCCCTAAATTTACAAATAGTCACGGTTTCAAAGAAATCTGTGACTAAAATACCTTCTCATCAATCCTTTTGGTGACGGTTGATAAAATCACTGTGACTAAACATGTTTTTTCCACCCTGAATTGATTAATGTATATAGTCACAATTTTACCCTAGCTGTGATAAAATGATATCTTTGGTCATGATATTTGTGGTTGTGACTAAAGATTCGTCATTAAAAACTTTTTTTTTCTTTTTTTTGTAGTGATGTTGGTATTAGAGGTTCATTTCTAATTATATTATATAGTTTCTGCTTCCTAACAAATAGTTAGGTGATTTTATGTTGATAGATTGTAATTTAAAAATGCTTTGGTTAAAAGTAATAATAGTTTTAATAAATTTAAAAATTTTAATTAAATGAAAATCTATTTGTGTATAAACATTAATTATATTTGACAAAATATAGGAAATTTCATATATATATATATATATATATATATATATATATTGAAAACATAAGTAAATTAGATTAAGAAATACATTTTACACACATGTTTGAGAATTGTATTTAATCTTAAACTACGTGCTAAGAAGCTATCCTAAATAAGGCATTCAAGAACAAATTTTGGTTCCTAAGAAAATAAAAGTACACACTCCATGGATTACCATAAGTTATCATTTTTAATGAAAATAAAGAAATATGGAACACATCCAAATGTTTATTTTCCTTTTTTATTTTTTATTTTTTTTGCAAAGTATACATGTGCAAGAAAACACCCCCCCATAGATAGTGTAAAACCAAATAAAAATTAGACTATTAAATGTATTTTTCCCTTAACACGATAATATATAAATGTAAATTTGATTGATAGAGACAAACAAAAACCTAACCTAAATTGACTTTACTCAAAGGGTCTTGCTACAATATTGAATTGGTATCTATCGAGAAGTGACACCAATTCCAATATATCACGTATTCAATTTGATCTCATCATTTTATGACCCATTTTTTTTTCATTTGTGTGAATTTTATCTTTTTCTTTTATACTTTGATCCCATTTGTTTGTACTCTGATTTTATATATTTGCACCATTATCCAAAAATCTAAATATTATGATATATTTTAAATGGCCAAGTATAGACCCTTTTGTAGACCCTCTATTTTGTCTTCCTCGCACATGTCGTTTATAGCAATTCCCTGGTAGCCCATTAATACTCGTGTAACCTATCTTTTCTAAGCCACCTCGGAGACTTTGGTTGAGGGATTATCTGACCCCTTATTGTGACCCTTGGCAGCCTTAACTTAGACTTAGGCTTTTCTTGCTTTTTTTTAGGATAGCTTTTAGGCACCCTAGGCCCATTTAGGTAACCCTAGGCCCATTTAGGTACACTTGGCCCATTAGGCATCACTTTAGGCCCATTTAGATACACTTGGCCCATTAGGCATCACTTTAGGCCCATTTAGACACTTTAGGCCCACTTAGTTACCCTAGGCCCACTTAGATCACTTTAGGTCCATTTAGGTAACCCTAGGCCCACTTAGATCACTTTAGGCCCATTTAGGCACCCTAGGCCCATTTAGGTAACCCTAGGCCCATTTAGGTACACTTGGCCCATTAGGCATCACTTTAGGCCCATTTAGCCACTTTATGCTCACTTAGTTACCCTAGGCCCATTTAGACACTTTAGGCCCACTTAGTTACCCTAGGCCCACTTAGATCACTTTAGGCCCATTTAGCCACCTTAGGCCCATTTAGGTACACTTGACCCATTAGGCATCACTTTAGGCCCATTTAGACACTTTAGGCCCACTTAGTTACCCTAGGCCCACTTATATCACTTTAGGCCCATTTAGGTAACCCTAGGCCCATTTAGGTACACTTGGCTCATTAGGCATCACTTTAGGCCCATTTAGACACTTTAGGCCCACTTAGATCACTTTAGGCCCATTTAGGCACCCTAGGCCCACTTAGTACACCCTAAGCACATTAGACGCACCTAACCCATTTGGCGTCACCCTAAGCCCACTTAGGCACTTTAGGTTCACTTAGATACACCCTAGCACCTTAGACCTACTTAAGCACCACTCTAAGCCCACTTAGGCACCCTAGGACGATTTAGGCACTTTAGGCCCACTTAGGCACCTTAAGTCAATTTAGGCACCATAGGCCCTTTTAGGCACCTTAGGCCCATTTAGGCACCCTAGGCCCATTTAGGCACCCTAGGCCCATTTAGGCACCTTAGGCCCATTTAGGCACCTTAGGCCAATTTAGGCATTCTAGGCCCATTTAGGCACCTTAAGCACTTTAGGCCCACTTAGGCACCTTAAGTCAATTTAGGCACCATAGGCCCTTTTAGGCACCTTAGGCCCATTTAGATCATTTTTTGCATGGGCATGGTTTGCATGGTTGCATGGCTTGTATGACTTGCAAGACTCGTTTTTGTAAAATCACATTGCTTGACTTTTTTTTTTACCTTTACATTTTTGTTTATTTTATTTTATTTATTATTTTGTATATTTCTTCATTTATTTTATTTTCCTATTATTTTATCACTTTTCCAATATACTTGTCTTTACTTATTTAGTTTAATTTAATAATTTTGTTTAAACGTTTTCATTATTATTAATATTATTATTACTATTACTTTATTAACTTTGAAATTTTGCAGGAAGTCCACCAATAGAAAGTGAAGCTTGGAGTGGGTAGCTACCATATAGGTTCCAAGAGTAGACATATGGAAAAAATGAATGGAGCCATGTTATGGGGAAGATTCAGCTTATGTATGAAAAAAGAAATGATGAGCAGCAAAGAAGGTAATGTAATTTGTCTTTTGGAAAAAGAATCACGTGATGATGGAAGGAGGATTCAGTAGTGTTTTGGGTCAAAGCATATTTTAAATGGAAAAGAAAAAGAGATGATATATTTTAGGAAGAATTGAGGTGGCATATTGAATAGACAGATTGTATTTTGCAAGAAAGAGAGCAGGGGGAATTCATAGAAGGAAAGAAAAGTCAACTCACATGCAAAAAAGGGAGGAGAGGCGTGATGAAGGGGATTTTAGGTTTTTTTTTAGGGAATATCAGAAAGACAATTGAGGAGAGAGAGGATTTTTTTTTTAGAGGAGAGCTTGAAGATAGAGGGGAGACATCTTAGGGAGGGAAGAAGAAAGAGAGTTCTGGAGGAATTTTGGTTGATTTTTTGAACGAGATTCAGAAGAAAATTGTAGACATGGAGATCACATTTCCGGGTGGAACTTCTAAAGGACGCATGGGTTGATTCGGGGACTCTTTGTGGTGAAGGAACACACGAGCCAAATCGAAGAAGCAGACACAACTAGACTGAGAAGAAAAAGTGACACAACCGTGAAAGAGGGTAGTTGTAAGCAAGGTTAGTGTTCTTTGACTTCGTTTTGTTGGATTTAAAATGCAAACGAATATGAATATATGGTCAGTCCTGATGTGAATGATGCTATTGGCATGTTTTTATTTATTTGTTAAAGGAAAGGGAATGAAATCATGGACGGTTATAATAGGATTTAATGTCTTCCGGTGAGTGTTTTGTTGGATTTAATGTATTTATATGAGATGTGTTAATGATTGTTTGAATAAAATATAAATCAAGTTAGGATTTTTAGTTTTTTTTTTGTTTTTGAATTTATTTTATTTATTTTATTTTAGTTATCATTATCATTATTGCTAATCTCATGTTACTTTTTGTAGGCATTTGTCTTGGATGATTCGGGATGATAGTTTAAAAATTGGATGTTTTATTCGTTTTGGATAATTTTGTGATGTTAATGAAAAGTTGAAATATTTTGCAAGTTTGTTTTAATTTTTAATAATTTGGATATTAATGAAAAATTATATTGTGCTTATTTTTTAGCCTTGGGATAATTCCTGATGATTGTTTGAATAAAATATAAATCAAGTCAGGATTTTTAGTGTTTCTTTTTTTTTTTTGGTTTTTTGAATTTATTTTGTTTATTTTATTTTAGTTATCATTATTATTATTGCTAATCTCATGTTACTTTTTGTAGGCATTTGTCTTGGATGATTCGGGATGATAATTTAAAAATTAGATGTTTTATTCGTTTTGGATAATTTTGTGATGTTAATGAAAAGTTGAAATATTTTGCAAGTTTTTTTTTTAGTTTTCAATAATTTGGATATTAATGAAAATTTATATTGTGCTTAATTTTTAGTTTTGGGATAATTCCTGATGATGATGAAAAAGTTTGAATTTTTAAGTGTTTTGATAATTTTTATGATAGCTTTGTTCAAAAATAAAAAATAAAAAGTTGTAATATTTAAATTATTTCAAATATTTTTTTTGTTCTCTTGGATTAAAATATAAAATAATTGTTTATCTTATTTTAAAAAAAATTTATTATGTTTAAAAAAAAAATAATAAAAAAAATTTTTGTGCTTTCTAAATAAAGAGTTGTGGAAATCATCCTCTTGTAAATAAAATAAAGTTAAAAAAAAAATTATTAAAGGAAAATTTAAATTATAAAAGATATTCTTACATAAAAATTTTTTTTTTTTAAATCATCAAATATATTTTTTATAAGGTTTTATTATTATTACCATTATTAATTAATTATTATTCTTTTTCTTTTTTTTTTTTTTTGTAAATGATTTTTTTGAAAGCATTTTCTTTACATGGAATTAAAGTCTTTTTTTAAATAAATTAAAACTTCCTTTTATAAAATTCATTAAAACTATGGAATCAATTATTATTATTATTATTGTTATTATTAATACTCATAAAATATTTCCTTTATAAAAGTGATAACATTTATTTTCTTGTGAATAAACTTTCTTTTCAATAAAACATTTTCTTTGCATGGAATTAAAGCTTTTTTTATTTAAGTAAATTGAAACTTTCTTTTATAAGATTAATTAAAACTATGAACTCAATTATTACTATTATTATTATTATACTCATGAAATATTTCCTTGATAAAAGTGATAATTACATTTATTTTCTTGTGAATGAACTTTTTAAAAATGTTTTCTTGCATGGAATTAAAGTCTTTTTATTTAAATAAATTAAAACTTTTTTTTTTTAAAACTATGGAATCAATTATCATTATTATTATTATTATTATTTTTAATACTTATGAAATATTTCCTTTATAAAAGTGATGATTACATTTATTTTCTTGTGAATGAACTTTTTAAAAACATTTTCTTTGCATGGAATTAAAGTCTTCTTATTTAATAAATTAAAGCTTCTTTTTATAAATAAAATTCATTAAAACTATGGAATCGATTATTATTATTATTATTGTTATTATTAATACTTATGAAATATTTCCTTTATAAAAGTGAAAACATTTATTTTCTTGTGAACAAACTTTTTTTAAAAAAAAATATTTTCTTTGCATGAAATTAAAGCCTTCTTATTTAAGTAAATCAGAACTTTATTTTATAAATACAATTCATTAAAACTAGCAAAAAAAAAAATGTTTTTTTTAATACCCATGAATTTTTATTTTTTATTTTTATTTATTTTTATTTTTTTATGAAAGTGATAACATTTAATTCCAAGCTATATTTGTGTATATCAATTGGGGAATTGGTGAAACCCCTACATAAAATCATCTTTTTAAAACTCATCTTTACTGTCACCCTTGCCATTTATTGAAATCATATCTATTTTTTTTTTTTTTAGGAATTATATACAAGATGTATGTGATAATTGATGATTTTGTATACTTTGATCACTTCTGCTATGCTAATTAGACAACAAGCATGCTAGGATTTCTATATTTTATTATTTATCTAACCCCTTACAACTTGAGGAAGCACGTTACAAATTATCTATGCTATCTAGGTTATGTCCTCTATCACCTACCTTCTAAATTCTGTGAATATGCTTGTCATTATGAAATAATGCTTATGTCTAATAATGCTTGAGTGTTCTGATATACATGTTTCATTGTTTGATTATTTCTAATAAAGCACATGCTGGATGATATATTTTTTAAATTAACCATCGATGTTTTATGATAGCGCTTGAGAAGCAGTCTGGGTACGCATCCTAACCTTCCTTTATTATGATTTGATCTTGTTTGGCATGCTATTCTTTGAAACCATCTAGCCTACTTAGGTACCCATAATTAACCTATTAATTACCACATTCCCCTTAACTTAGTTAGTAGAGACCTTTATAGGGCTTAGAGGGGTGCTACCTTTTAAAGGTACCTTCCCAATAGGTAACCTGATCCCCGGACTTAGACTCGGGTTTTTCAAAGACATGCTTTTTCCAAAAATTATGGAGTCACATTTTAGGGTTTTTCTTTCTTGTTTTATTTTCCCTTTAAAATAAAAATAAAATAAGTGGCGACTCCGACTTTTCCAAAAATTATTTTTCACGAATAAAAAGCGAGTCTCGCCGATCGAGTGGGGGCGCACGTGAAAGATGCGGGTCCACACCTTTATTTTGTTCTCCTAACACATTTCATCTCGTGTTCATTTTTCTCCCCTCTTGTGCTCCCCTGTAGTACGTACCTAGGATCATTTTGTTTAGTCATTCATCTTGTTCCTTGGTGGTCCACTATTATTCAATTCATTCTTGATTTTTGAATATTTTTTTTTGGAGACCATTAGGGAGTTTTTGTGGATTCTAGCATGACTTCTAGTGGCCTTTAGGGCTCAATAGGAGAGTAATCTCGTTTGTATTAGCCTAAGGCCTTTGTTTGTTTTTTTGGGTTAGGTCGAACCTAAGAAAGGTTTTAGAGGGCTTTTGGGGTTTAGGTGGAGATGAGGACAACATCCATACTCTCATCTTAAAAAAAGGCTCTTTTGGCCATTTGTAGGGATCATTTTTGGGCTCTCATTTATCTTTTTTGGAGGAGGGTGAGGAAGAAAACCAGAGAGAATATTTTGTCGTTAGAAGGTTCTAAGGAAAGTAGATAACCAAAGGTAGAAAGAAAAGATTCATCTTCACAACTCTTTGAGGTAAACTTTACATTGTGAAACCCATACTTAGTTCTCTTTTCTTTCTCGTTTATTTGTTTTTGCTGAGAATTGCTTGTTGGTTGAGTGTGGATATTAGAGACCACATGTTCATTTTGTTGTTTTCTAAGTTGATTTTAGACTTATTGTAGTTGGTTCATTTATTGCTTTTCTAGTTTTATTTGAGAATATTTTGGCTTTATTTCATCCCCGCTATTTGACATTTAGAAATCTTATTTTCATTTTAACTTTAAACTAATTTTGCTTTTCTCATCTATATCAAACCTATTAATAACATATGAAATGAGGTTTTGCTTGATTGTTGATGGTTTGTTTTCTAGGTTGTTTTTCTTTGAGTTTACTCTATTTTCTTTTATGTTTTTCTTTATCCTCAATATTTCTGGTATCCTTGTCTACACATCAATCTTTAGTGTGCTATATCCTTATGTGTAACTAATCATCAGTGCATAAGCTCCATTTAGAGCACTTTGGTTCTCTTTAGTGCACAACATCTCCTTAGTGCATATGGCTTTGCACACAATGCAACCTTCATTCTCACCATTATACACCAATTGATGTAAACCATCAACATGCATTACTTGTGTGTACCACCAGATTTTGTTTTTTTTTGTAATGTGATATCACACACCATATAAGATATCTCTCCTTTCATTATTTTGCATGTGTTATTATGCTCTTTAAGTGTGCGCATGACTCTTAGCACAAGAAGTTGTACCATCGGATTTTTGTTTCTTTTTGCAATGTGATATCGCACACCATATAAAATACATTTCCCTTCATTCTTTTGCATGTGTTATTATGCTCTTTGAGTGTGCATGACTCTTAGCACAAGAAGTTATGTTTACACATTTTGGCCATGACAATGGGATTTTTCTTTGGGCACTTGTTGCAACCACCTTAGTATGCACACTTTAGTGTGCATTCTACTCCTTGTGCATGCATATGAACACTATTCTTTGTGCACACATCTATAGCTCCTTAATGTGTTGTTGTGCACATTTTGAATGCACTTTTTACATATTTTTTTAGCTTCTTAATTGTGCATTTTAAGTGCGCTATTTGCACAGTTTCTCACTTGAGTTTGTAATGTGTGCTTCAACTCATTTAGTGTACACTTGATGCGTAATTTCATGTCCTTTAAGTGTGCAATACATGACACTCACTCACCCCTCAACATGTTGTAGTGGCGGTTCCTCTTTAGTACGCAATCTAGTACACAATTTTCCTACTCGATGCATTATCACTTGCAACACACATGCATATAGATTGAAGCTGAATATTTTAACGACATGATTGATACATGACTTGATGAAATGGTGAAGATTTGAAGCAAGCACAAGTAGAATTTGGTGAAGTTTCAATGAAAATTTGAGGATGAAATTCATATGCATTAAAGAAATTTAGGTATGGCTGTGCAATGGTGAGTTTGGTGGTTGCTAGTGGAGGTTTGATGTTGAAAGTTTTGTGTGGAGATTCATGATGATTTGGTGCAATTGTGTGTTAATAGTTTTTATGTTGAAAATTCAATGGAGAAGTGTGATTTCAATAGGTGATTTTATGGTTGAAATTCATAGTGATTCCAATGGTTTTAAAAATGATTTTTAATGGCTAAAATATTCAAATAGACATGGAGAATTCAATGGTGGAAGTTCAAGTGAATTCATGAGATTTAAGTGGCTATGTATATGGATAATTTGGTGGTGGAAATTCAAGTGAATTCATGAGATTTAAGTGATTGCATATGAAGAACTTTATGGTTGGAAATTCAAGTATTTTAATGATTAATAGTGGATAGTGAGTGGAGAGCTAAACAACTTGGTTTTCTTTTAGAGGAAAGTGGCATTATCTTGGAAGACACCACCAACTTCAGCACATGCACATACTTACATTTTTTTTATTTTTTATATTTTTTTAGGTTTAGATTCTTGTTTTCATTTTATGATTTTATGTGACTTTAGTGTTTTAAAAATACTTTGTATTGTCTCTAAAAATAATTGATTTTCAATCCCCTTAAAATTCATCTTAAGTCATCTTTAGGATTGAAAATTCATTTTAAAAAATCATGCTACCATGCTTCATTTAGTAATGCATTTTTGCCCCGCTTTCAATGATTTTCAATTCTTATTACACATGAAATAAATTCATAACTTCATAATAATATAGTGATTCCTGGCTTTGGTGAATTTAATCATGATCACATGAGGTTAGTGAAGCGTGAATACTTTCATGGACATCAAATATGGATTTGGTGAATATCTACATTCAAGATTTTCAAACGCTTAATATCCTATTGCCACTTTTTTTTAATTCATTGAACTTTCAAAACAATAAATTGGATTTGAACTGTTAGAGGTTTTTAAAAAATTTTCCCATGCTTGGATGATGTTATCAACTCCTTAAATATGTGTAACAAGTTTTATTTGGGTTCAAAACATTTCTCCAAGTAAGAAAAACAAACTAGTTTTCTAATATGTCCATTTCAACCCTATTCTGAACCTTTGAAATCTTTAAAAAAAATTAAATTAGCTCGAGTTTCTTTATTTCTTCTATATATATATATATATATATATTAAAATAGACTTCTTGAAAAATACTTTAGAACCTCGTGACACTCAGAAATGATTTTCTAATTGAGAGAAATAATTCTTTTTTTTTAGACTTATTGCACTAGTTATGTTTCGTAGCGATGAAATTTTTTTCAAGTTCTAGGTTTATCCGTAAGTGTTTTGGCTTTGTAATTATTTTTTTACATGATCTAGACATCCTAAATGATTTCTCAAATTTTGGTTTGATTTTATCACATTCCTAGATAGGTTGAATAAATTAATCTTTGTATATTATAGTAATTTGTCTTATTTTTAACCAATTGTGATTTTAATTTGATTTGGGATAAATGGCATAGGACTAAAAATCTTGGGCTATTGGGTTATGTTTTGGACTTATTGAAGATATTGTAGAATTTGTTTTGATGAAATAATATTCCTAAGTATTTAGTTTTGATTTATTTTGTTCATATCTCTGTTATGACATTTTTTTGAGTATTTAGTTTTGATTTATTTTGTTCATATCTCTATTATGACCTTTTGTTGAGTATGTTGTTGAGTGATGTTGAATTTATTTAATTCTAGGATAAATAGTGCATGATTAAATTCTTTGGTATTCTAGACATTTTGAGGATATTTTATAATTATTATTTTTTTTTTATGAAATGACATTTCTAAGTATTTTATTCGAATTTATATTATATATGCTCATGTTTTGCCATCTTGCTAAGCTTTGTGTATGTTTTTGATGATTTAATTTATTTATATATGTTTGTGAGTTTCCTTTGTCTTAATTCATATCGAATACATGCTATACACATCAAGTATACCTTCCTTTGTATTTTAATGTCGTTTTTAAACATTTTATTTGGACATATTTTGTGAATGTACATATGCTAACCTATGTTGCATGTTTGAAACTGATTATTATATCTTTATATTGTCATTTTTGATTCCTTATTGAATTGAATACATGCCATGTATGTTGTGAGACCTAACCTATGACTTCTTATTCAACGATATTAATACTATGTGTTTTGTGAAAGCGTTTGGCTCGCTATTGAGGTACGTTCCCTCTTCTTCTCTTTTATTTGACTTTATTGGTGTATATGTTTTGTTTTGTGTTTTCTTGTTATGTTTTACTTTGACATATACTTCACTTCGCTTCTTGGCATCCATGATTAGTCAACCAATTGTCATATTTACCTTAATTTGATTAGTAAAGATATGTTTTAGGGCATAGAGGGGTGCTACCTTATGGTACCTTCTTGATGAGTAACTTAACATTTCAAGATAGACTTGGTTTTTTCACAGACATGCTTTTCCTTTTATGGATTCACACTTAGAGTTTTCTTTCTTATTTTGTTTTTCCTTTTAAAAATAAATAAGAATAAGTTGACTCCAAACTTTTTCAAAAACAAATTTTCACAATAAAAAGTAAGTTTTGCCTTTTTTGAGTAGGAATTCATCGAGTGAAAAATATGGGTCTACACCAAGATTATAAATTTAGTATGTACCAAATTGGTACTTTAATGTTTTCCTTAAACTTATAAGTTGAGTTCATATTAAGTACTAGGATAACAACATATTCGAACATCGAAAGAGTTACCATTAATGGTTTTCTAATAAAATATATAAGACACCAATTGTTCATGATATTATCAATTCCAACTATAAAATGTAGTAACTAAGTAGTAGTTTAACATAGCTTCAAACTCAACACTCAAACTTGTTGATATATTAGTCTATGATAATTTTGTTCTATTAACAGACCAAGTCCAATACATCTTATCTTCTAAGATCTTATCGATTATATTTATTCAAACTAATTCAAAGTTGGCTAATATTTAAGTTACACATGCATTTGAAGTAATAGAGCTTAAGGAATGACTACAACACATTAGATAGGTGACAAGTTTAAAGAAATCATGAAAGATGGAATTCTAGGGTGTTTTATCATATCAGTATAAGGATTG